>NC_141535.1:93960000-94129642 GCF_021556685.1 Rattus norvegicus
GTCCACCTTGGTGTTTTTGCGATGTCGCTGGCTGGCCAGTGAGTCTCAGGATCTGCCTGGTTCCATCTACCCAGAGTTGGGGTTGTATGTATGTTTGCTCTGCCATGCCCAGCTTTTTACGTCAGGGTGGGGCTCTCACTCAGATGCTTCCAGGCAAGCCCTTTCCTGAGCCAGCCATTGCCCAACCCAGAAGCTGAGTCTTAAGGGATCTGGACTTGGCGTCACCGAGTTATCCATTAATGAGGTGCTTCCTAAGAGCAGGGAGAGGATGAAGGAGGCGCTGCACGCCCCCCAGCTGCTGAGGAAGGATTGTTTTCCCTTCGGAGGCAGCAGACTTTCTGTTGATTCTACCGTAGAGCAGTCATCACCTTCAGTGTTCGGAGTCCAGAGCTTTAACAGCTGTCCTCGACTTCCTTCAGTGTATGGGCGGGAGAAAATCAAAGCAGATGCATTTCATGTACTTATGTGTTTTCCTGTGTTTTAAAGTGGTGGTGGTGATGATGATGTCGTCTCATAGAGCCATACCTGGCCTCAGATTCATTATATAGCTCTGGCTGGACTTGAACTCCTGATTTTCCTGCTTCTATGCAGTTATTCTTCACCTCTTTTCTGTTTTCAACTTAACTTTTCTGTAACTGTAGTGCACAAACAGATAAGAAAGCTTATCAATAATGCAATAAAGAAACCATATTTTAAATTATTTATGCAAATTTATTCAAGCATATTAATTCTATAATTAATATAATATGTTTTATGTATATTGTAATATATTGTATTTTATTATATATAATATAAATAAATTATATGTTTATATGTAAATAATTCATAATATAGTCTATTATGTTTATATATAAGTTAATACGATTATAGTTTTTATATTTTATTAATTAAACATATCAATTTTCTTATCTGTCATTGTGTCCAAAATGCTTGGCAGAGTCAACTTCCGTGGAGAAAGTTTGTTTACTTAGGCTCACAGTTTCAGAGCATTTTGACCAATCCAGCAGGGAGCCCTGGCGGAGGCTCCTCATCAGGAAGAGGAAGTGAGGCTGGAGGCAGGTGCTGTAATCATCCAAGACCAGTGCCTCGTGGCCCACTTCTGCCAGCAAGGCCCCACCTTCTAAGGTTTCTACAGCCCTTTAAAATAGAGTCACTGTCTGGGAGCAGGCATTTAAAACAAGAGCTGGTGGGGGACATTTCTGCTTTAAACCACAGCATTAAGTGTCTTACTGAAACCTCAACCCACTTCAGCACTTTTCTCCCATTCTTGGTTTGACTCTGTGTGTGCATCAAGGGACAGGGGTGCCTTCAGACGCGTCAGACCGTTCTAATAAAAGTCATTTTCTTCATTCACTGCATTTCTCTCCCTCCTCTGCACACACCCTGTCAGGTCAATGTTCAAGTTCTTAATCACAGGCCTTTCCCTGAAACACAGGGTGCTTTCTTTGGCTGTCCTTCAAGATATCAGGTTTCCTGTGTTCAAAGGGAGCCTGGGACCTGCTCGTGCTTGCCTTTTGTCCTGTAAGACATCCTCTGAGATGGAGTTGAGTCTCAGTTTAGGATCTCCAGTAGGATGAACATTCATTCTTTTGAAGGATGGTGTTGAGGAGGAAGGCTGTTTTCATAACAGCTTTGTATACTGCCTCGGTGCTTCTGGGGCTCACTTCTGCTCACGTGACCTCCTCAGGTATGTTATGGTGGGCTAACTCCCACAGGCTGTTCCCACAAGCTGCTAGCTCCTCTTCACTCTTCCTGGCTCAGCTGTCCATCCCTGTTCTCTAACAAAATGGTTTATTTCTTTATTTTGAAAAAAAATGTATTTTCTCATCTCTACATAATCCTGGCTGTCCTGGAACTCTATAGACCAGGCTCTGGTTCTTGAACTCACAGAGATCCTGTGTCTGTCTCCTGAATGCTGGGTTTAAAAATGTGGTCCTCCATGCCTGGCAGTTTATTTTATCTTACATTTCCACATTCACTGAGGAAAGCTGAGGCAGGAACTGATGCAGAGACCAAGAAAGAGTGTTGTTTACTGGCTTGTTCAGCATGCTTTACACAACCCACACCCACCTACCCCATGCTGGGGCTGAGCATGCCCATGTCAGCCCACAGACCTACAGGCAAATTTGATGGATGGAACTCCTCAACTCACAATTCCACTTCCCAGATACGTCCAGGTTTGTGTGTGTCCCGTTGACATGGGATATTTGTTTTTTCCTTCTTCAAACTATTAATGCTAATCAGATACATTTCAGAAGGTGCCTCAGAAACCCCAGGGTTGCAGTATTCTGCTTTGAAGTAACAGAAACACAGGGTTCTTGTGAATATAAAAGCTGCTTGCCTGGAGATCATGGATCTCATCTCAAAGTACTGACATGAGGTCGTCACATCCGGTGTCCCGAGTCATTTCCCGAATCATGCCCGATGCCATGCTTTTTACTTGTCGCTTTACTCTGTAAGGATGGATAAAAACCACACAAAGATCATTCGGTGTGTGTGTGTGTGCACCTTTGAGAAGACAGAATAACAGCAAACATATGACTCTAATTGACTTTGATTTCCGATAAACAAAATGAAAGACACCTTTCAGTGGGCACTGCTTGGACATGCATCCCCCTTTGTTTTTCAGTTTGACTGCCTGGCACTTAGGCCATTTCTGTTTGGTGTGGCCTCGGACAGGGGCTGGGTCTAAAATGAAGACTTCCCAGAATTTTTCTTTGTCATACCTTAAAAAGTCACTGCTACTGTTTTTCTTAGGTTTTAGATCTAGTCTGTAGAGACAAAGAATGACCCTTGTGCTACTACTGTCCCTGTCTCAGAGTGATGGATCCTTTTTAAATTTTTTGGATAGTCCGTTTATTGGAAGCTATAATTATATTGCTCTTCACCTCTTCTCTGGGAAAAATACCCAAACTTCTTAAATAGGTACAGCCAGGAATCTGGCCTAGATAAAGGAAACAGTCAGTTGGCTGAATCATGAGAGTTGAGCCCCGTATTTGCTTTTAGGTTAAGAGAATTTATATAATTTCTGTACAGTGAAGAATTGAGGCTCAGAGACTTGAATGCCTCACAGCTGTCCCTCTGTGATTCTATTGTAGCTGCATCGCAGGGTTCCTTTGCCTGTGTCAGAGTACAAGTGGACAGGAATGGCCTCCCATACCCAAGAGAAGAAGAGGTTGAACCTGAATCACTGAGATGGCCAAAGTCAGACGTGAAAACGTATTCAGCTTTTCTTCCCAGTGAAGTCTGCAGAGTTCTTGTCCAAGTGAAACTTTGTTCTCTGTCAGAGAGTGAAGGCAGGGTATCTGGGTTGTTCTAGAAACCAGCTTTTAAAATTCCTGCCTGTGGTGTCAGTGGTAATGCCATGCACTCCTGTGCTAGATCAATCAGGTCTGGGGATGTAGCTTAGACGATAGTGTGTATGAGGAACCCAAGCTCAGTCCCTAGCACCATATAAACCTGGCCTGGTGGCCCAGGCAGTGGGAGGGGCCCAAGTGCACAGTTATCATTGGCAACACAGTGAGTTTGAAGGACACTGACTCAGACAGACAGACAGACAGACAGACAGACAGACACAAACACACACACACACACACACACACACACACACACACACACGAAAGCATCTCAGGGTGGATTATTCTTAATTTGTTTTGTTTTTATTTTTTGAAGACAAAGGGTTTTGCTGTGTTGCCCAGCCTCTTGACTACCTCCAAAGTGCCTCCATATAGGCTTGTGCCACTATACTTTGCAGGAAATGAATACTTTTGGGCCGTTTCTTGACCAAATATCAAGTGTTATGGCCCTCATATTTTAGGTTTCTGTAAATTTGTAGAATTTATTTTTATGTTCAGAAATGTCAGTAAAGGTTTGATTTTTTTTTTCCTCTCTCCCATTTCTGGCTGTGAAGTTAATGAAGAAAAGTGTGTGTGTGTGTGTGTGTGCATGTGTGTGTGTGTGTGTTCTAGGCTCTGCCGTGGTGAACCTGCTTGGTCAGGATTTACAGGTGCATGGCCAGTCCTCTGGAAGGCTCCTTACTCCTCCCTCAAGGCTCCTCCTGCTCTTGTGTCCTTTGCCCTGCCACCCCACTGGAGATCTCTGGAAAGTGCCGGACAGCAGCTGGGGCTGCGGCCTGTAATTGGAAAGCTTCAACGAACAGGACAACAAAAGACTTTCTAAGTAGCCTTCTTCAACAAGGCCTGCATTGTTCAGCCTCCCTCTCCACAGTTGCTAGGTCTTCTTCCTATTACAGTTGGCCATTTGTCACGTGCTTGCTCTGAGAAGGCCTCAGGAGGACCAGTTGACCTGCTGTGAATTAGGAGAGAAATCCTTACCAACTGTGTTGCTCACAACCATGCTGCTCAGTAACCATGGGGACCGTTGATCTCCCATCGTGGTCTTTCCGTGTTTTACACATGCAGCTAGCCATTTACTGTCCCTTGCTGGCACTTGCAACATCACCTACCTTCGAGAACCCACCCGTAGACTGCTTATTAAAAGGCGTGGGCATAAACGAAGCTCAGGAACCTCAGATGACAGTTGTCCCACTGTGATCCCTGACCGTGTGAACTGGTCCTCCTCAAGCATAGACGCATCTGATGGACAGATGGTAACACTATCCAGAGTCTGACTCTGCAGGTCAAAGGTCAGGCCTGGCGATAGACACTTTTAGCAGGATTTCATGTGTTCAGGGACCACAGTATTTGGTCACACTATGTAGACTAGCTTTTGTATGGGGGAGGGGTGTTGCTGTTTTACTTTGTTTTCTTGCTGTTTGAGTCAGGGTGTGTGTGGACTTGGCTGACCTGGATCTTGCTGTGTTTTTCGCTCCGTCCTTGAACTTTCAGTCTACTTACAGCCTGTACTCTTGAGTTCTGGGATGACAAAAGTGAACTACCGTGTGTAGCTTGCATGTGCTGTGTGTCTGTGTAAATGGAGGTTGAACCCATGGCTTTATGTATCTCCTGCAAGTATTCTACACTAAGTCACATCCCCAGCTCTTGTGAGCCTTTTTATTTTACCTTTTTATTAGTATGGGTGTCTTGCCAGCATGTCTGTCTGTACATCACTTGCATGTAGTGCCCTTGGGGACCAGATGAGGGTGTCAGATTCCCCGGATCTGGATGGAGTCATAGACAGCTTACACACGCACACCACATACACACACACACACACACACACACACACACACACACACACACACACACTCTCTCTCTCTCTCTCTCTCTCTCTCGTATTTTTCATCTGCTCTGGGTCACACAGAGTTCTGTGTGAGTGCCTGCTGCTCACTTCATCCTCCCCAGCAGCTGCATGATGTTCCAGAGTACTCATGCACTATGATTTAATGTCAGTCAGTGGTTATTCTGGTTCTTTCCAGTGTTGTCGTCTGTCAGTTATTATAAACACGTGCCTTGTTTAGTTTCCTGTATGCATGTGTGCTTGCCAAGGATAATATGCAGAAGTGAAATCGATGACTACGTGGAATTTTAGACACTGGCTTCCTAGTACTCATATAGTAATGCCCAGCCATAGGTAATCGTCTTATTTCCCTTCCAGTGTGGAGCTGATTCAGCACAGTGAAATTCCAATGTCCTGGCTGGACATTTCAAATGCTCTGTAGCAGCCTTTGGTTACTGACCAGCCTTTCTAGGTTTTTTTAAATGTATTTAAGAAAGACGAATACTTAAAGTTTTCCTCCTTGACTAATAACTGCAGACTGGTAAGAACTGTGGTCAGCAGCAGTAGTTCATACAGACAGAGGGCTGAGTGTGTGTGTGTGCGCGCGCGCGAGTGCGTGTGTGTGTGTGTGTGTGTGTGTGTGTGTGTGTGTGTGTGTGTGTGTTTGCTCTATACTTCAGGTTGGCCTCCAATTAGTGATCCTCCTGTCTCAGTCTCCTTTCTGCTGGGATTGTAGGATGCACCAGCGTATTGGTTTCTGTTGGACTGAGAGAGGGACATTGAGGTAGCTGAGATCTTTTGTTTCCCCTCCTCAGAGCTGGATTTCAGGCACACGCCAGTGTCTTCAGCGTCTTCACCTTCATGTGGGTTTGCTTTCCTTTCAAATGTGGAATCAGAGTTTCCTTTCCTCATGAGGTGTTTTTACTTCATGCCAGACTTTGATGTGCATGACCAAGGTCAGCATTGACTGTGGTGTCCTGATGAGCGAGTTCTCCCCTGCACCCCCATGCCCTGGCAATACTGTGCCACAGGAAGTAGGAAGGCCTGTAGTCAGGGGTGAGCTGTAGAGGGTCTAGTGTGCTTTTAGTTTTACCATTAACCAGTTTTTATGGGACGGTAAAGAGAAGGGAGGAGGAGAGGAGGGAGGGAGGGAGATGGGGAAGAAGAGGGAGGGAAAAGTGGGGAGGGAGAGGGACAGGGACAGGGAGAGGGAGGAGATAGAATGTATGTTCATGCATACTTTTCAACCTCCTTTTGCCTAAATTATTAAAAGCAGCTCCTCAAAGATTCTATTATTTTAAAAATAAGAAATTCTCCTCCCAACAAGACAAAGCAAACAAACCAACCAGGGCAAATATTCCATAAGGAAAGGTATTACTTTTCAGTTTGATTTGAGGGGAAAATTGTTTTTCCTTGCCTCATGCAGATGTTTAGTGCAGAGCTGCCCGGCTCCCCATGCACGCAGGCTGTGGTGTCAGCGAAGGCTTTCCCCGGTCTCACTGTACCTGGCTCACATCCGGGACCTGGGTACTGCAGTGCTCCTAAGGAAGGAGGACTGCTGTGGTTCCCAGAGGCTTGCTCTGCCCCTGAGCACCTGTGGGAAGGTGTAGGTTCACACGAACACACAGATGGCCTTCCCGTGCACACACGCCATCATCTGGGGGACAAATGTGGCATCTGAAGAATCACCTACTTGCCTTTAGGATCTTAGCAGAGTCACCCTGTTGGGCCACAAGATGGTAGTTTTATCTTCTAGCTTCTGGCAAGTCTGGCTTTTCCTTAGCTGTTGAGACACAGTTGGGTGAAGCACTCACCTGGTGGCTGACAACCATTTGTAACTCTAGTGCCAGGGGGTCTTCTGACCTCCACAGACACCTGGCACACTTGTTCGACACAGACAGAAATGTAGGCAAAACACTCCTGTAGATAAAATAAGTAATCTTAAAAATAGAGGTTCCTTATTCTCTGAGGTTTTTGGTGGTTCAGTTTCCTGGTATCAGGTGTTGAGGAAGTTGAAGTGCCCTGGACACTTTGACAGTTCTTGAGTTTGGTCAAAACGGACACAGAACACCTTGAAACAAAGACATGAAAGCCATATGAAAGGTCCGTCTCACGGAACGGGTTGTGGACACCTCCTTTCTGAGGTGGTTACAGGTCATCTAAGAAAAGCAGTGGTTTTGAAGGGCGGCTCTGAGATTTGTGTGTGCTGCCTGACCTTCCCCAGATACCTCCTGGTCCAAGTCCTAATAAATATTTAATGTGAGGAGGCATCTGCTGAGCTTGCTGCGTTACCATGGAGAGGTGACTGTGGTCTCAGCTGTGTGACAGAGGCAGGCCTCCAGTGACAGGGGTGATCACAAAGGTCATGTGGCCTCAGCTTGAGGTGACTTCCTGGTTCTGGTGAGGCTTGACGGGTTTCTGCAGAGTCTCCACCTGTAACGTTTTAACAGTCCCCAGTTTAAGTTCTGCTTTGTCTTCGAGCTCTGGCTTCAGCTCTGACTATAAAGTAACAGCCTTAGATATTGATACAATGAAGACAGCCATTAAGGATCCTTTCTGATGTAATTGTGAAACCTCCCCAGTAGGTGAAGGAACGAAGTGGTGTGCTATACAGAGTGACACAGACCGTTAAGGAAACCTTGCCTGATGATAACTTTCATCTGAAGAAGCACGGCTATTCTCCCTGATTCTGATCATCCCTCCACCCGTTTCTAAATCTGGTTGCAACATTTGTCATGTGTAATTTAATCCTTGAATTACTTTATATGTGTATTGCTTGAAAGTTCAGCCAATAAATGGATATGACTTTCATGATGATTTAAAATCTTGATCTCTGTATTTCATGAATATTACAGGGATGTACTGTGAGACTTTTAATTAAAAATTACCGGAGAAAGGGCCCTGCTATGTTGTCCAGACTTATGGCAAACTTCTGGGCTCTAGCCATCTGTCTTAGTTGTGCGTCTGTTGCTCTGGTTTCACACTAACAGAAACAATGTGGGGAGGTGCAGGTTCATTTCAGATTCCGACTCTCAGGACATACTCTATCACTGAGGTAAGTCAGGGAAGGAGCTGAAGCAGAGGCCAGGAGGCAGAGCTGCCTACTGGCCTGCTCCTCCTGACTTGCTCAGCCTGCTTTCTTAGAGAATTTAGGTCTGCCAGCCCAGGCAGGGGTGGTACCACCCACAGTGGGTGGCCCACATCAATCATTAATCAAAGTATCCTACAGACTTGCCTACAGGCCAATCTGATGGAGGCATTCTCTCAATTAGGATTTCCTCTTCCAGCTGGGTGGTGGCGGTGCCCACTTTTAATCCCAGCAAATGTACTTGTATCTCTGGTCTACAGAGTGAGTTCTAGGACAGCCAGGATTATACACAGAGAAACCCTAGCTTAAAAACAGCAGCAGCAGCAAAGAAGTTTCCTTCTTTCTATACATGTCTAAGACTGTGTGTCAAGATGACAAGCCAGGACACTGTCCTCTTGTTCCAGCCTACCAAATAGCTGGGAGCACAGGTACACGGCTACTATGCCTAGCATAAACATCTTTCTGAAAAGCATTTTGCATCTGTTTGTCTGCTTTGGTGGCAGTACAGTGGAGTGTGTATTAGAATCTTAACATTTAACAAGTATACTTCATATTGAAAATGGAACTGTCTAACCCTTAGTGGTTTTTCTTTGGTTTCTTCTTCCTCCTTATTTTCCTGAGTAGGGTTAAGTGACTGTACTGGTTATTTTTATATGGCAGTGATAAAACACCATGGCAAAGTAAGGTGGTTTGGATGAGAATGGCCCTATAAGCTCTTATGTTTGAACCCTGGATGCCTGTTGGTGGAACTGTTTGGGAAGGATTAGGAGGTGTGGAGAAGGAGGCATGTCCCTGGGGCGGTGGGGAGGGGTTAAAGTTTTAAAAGCCCATACCATTCTCTCTTGGCCTCTCCCTCTCCCTCTCCCTCTCCTTCCCCCCCCATCCCCCCATGTGCCTCATAGATGTTGTCTCAAGTACGAACTGTCAGCTACTGCTTCAGCACCATGGCTGCCTGCCTACCTGCCTGTGGCCCTGCTTCCTGCCATTGATGGCTGTAGACTCTAATTCTCTAAAAATGCATGCAAAACCTCAGTAAACTCTTTCTTCATCTTCCTTGGTCATGATGGCTTTAAACAGATTCCAACATATTAATTGTATCGATTCTTTGGGGATTTCACATCACACACCCCTATCACATGTATTTCACTGTCCTTCCCTGTTCTCCCCACACTCTTGTGACCTTCCCCAGCCAAAAAACCCCCATGTTGTGTTGTCTGTATACTCAGTGGAGCGTGTTCAGACTCCCTGTGGCCTGCCCTTAGAGCTGAGTCCTTCCCCTCATCCCTGTGGGAAGCACTTCAGCAAACTATCACACCTTTTAAGAGTGCTCTTCAGTGGCTTCCTGTCTAGGCTGTTACTGTGTGTGTGGGTAAGTGTGGAGTGGGTGGGATGGAGGTAGGGGTCATCACAGAACTCTTCCATGTCCCTCTTTCTCAACTGCACATCTGCAATCATCGATGTCACTGCCAAAGTAGCTTATGGGCTCTTCGCGTCCTGTGGAAGCATGGATCATAGGCTTCCCCTTTGTCTCTGGCATCCGCACATACCATGAACTGGACTCCCAGTTGTAGTTGGGCCATGGACCCAGATGCGGTCCTCCGATGCAACTGGGATCACAGACAACATGGCTTTAGGCCGCAGCATGGACCAAGGACACCCCACCTGGCCTTCCCCCTTCAGTGGCCTCATGGGCCCAGCGTCCTGTCATTATGGCCCCAGGTGTCGGTGCAGGCTACCCACACTGACATGGCCTCCAGCAGCAGCATTGTCCATAGATCTGAACATGGCTTCAGGCTGCAGCACAGACCTTGGACATTCACGTGGCCTTCGGTGGTAGCTCAGGCTCAGGCTTCACACAGACCCACAGGTGGCCCTCTGACGCTCCTGGCCCAGACATCAGGTCATGCTGTCTTATCACAGCAATAGAAAAGTAACTAAAACAACTTTAAAAAGCCTTTAACTGGACTCCCAGTCCTGGAAGGTTAGAGTCAGGTGGAGCAGAAGCAGGGCAGCAGGAAGAGCTGAGAGTGCACGGCTCAGTCGAGCAGCAGGAGGCAGTGGTCCTTGAGGACCGTTGTTCATCTGGCTGTAATGTTAGGGGAAAAGGAACTTTGGTGATCAGGAGCTATGTCCGTGACGTGAACTTGGTGCCAGTGTGTCTTGGGCGTTCTCTGTGGGCATTAACACTTTATGGGATTAACCTCTAAGTCTGGTAGGGATGATATATATTGTATATAATTGAGATCCAAGGTAGGAAGGGATATGCCTACAGAGGCTTGGATTGGTAGTGAGAATGTTCACCGAGAGCTGGGGGAGCAGAGCCAGGGCTGTGGGGATGATGCACTGAAGGAAATGAACCAAGTTTTGCTAACATTGAGGGTGTGTGGCTCATCCATGTTTTGTAATGTGAACGGGAACACACACGTGCGCACACACACACACACACACACACACACACACACACACACACACACACTCCTGAAAATGTCTCTGCTGCTCTCTTTAAATGTCAGGAGAATGATGCTGCTGGTGGGTTTTATGTGCTGACCTTTTCAAGAAAAACAGCTTCCCCTGTTTTGGAGTGGTGCATCCGAGCTGGCAGGAATGGATAATTTCCTAGAGTTCTGTGCAGCTAAGTCTTTTACTTATGTTGCGTTGCTTAGGATTCATGACCCTCTGTAATTGATTCATCCAAAAATAGGTTCCACACGAGCACTTACTTGTGTGCATTGAGCCGGTGTCAGCTCTGAGACGTTTCCCGTATGATGGGACACCTTATCCACGTAACTTCGGATGGATTACTGTACCATAGCTGGCTAATCTCCTTTAGGTCATTATCAGCGCAGAGACTAGTAAGCAAGCCCTCTAAATACGACTTTATGCCTGGGGAAAAAGTCAATGTTCCTGGGAACACGGAGATGTTTTCTTTACCTAACCAGGTGGGGCCCATGTTCCCCATGGGTTGAGTCAGGAGGGATGTTACTCTAGGGACAGTTGTAATTAGAACTTTGCTCCATTTTGATTAAAGGATTCTAATTAACACGAGCTTTCCAGCCTGGGTAAGGCTCAGGCACCTTAACTTTCAGGGTGACTTCGGGAGAAACCAGGGCTTGGCCTCTGGTGAGGGCTCATGTTTTCACCACCAAACAAAGACGGAGGATGTGATGCGAGTGTCCGAGTGCCACGGCCCAGCCAGAGCCGAGGCAGTGTCTACGGCTCGGCATGAAACAAAGGTGTGCTTTGCCATGTTGAGACCACTCACGGCCTGTTTTTATTTTCATTTTTTCTTCAGATAGATAAGAAATTGGAATTGTTCGTGGTAATTCTGAGCCTGCTCATTGGCTGATTTCACTTTATGCTCAGGCAGAGCAAGGCAGGCATTTCTGTCTGAGTGACTGGGATCAGCATCTCCCTGAACACCAGGCTTCCTTCCCACTTGTAAATGTACCAGGGTGACAGAGATAACAGAAAAGACTACAGTGTTTAAAATGTTTATTTTGTAGCGGGGCATGGTGGTGCTCGCCTTTAATCCCAGCATTCAGGTAGATCTTTGAGTTTGAGGCCAGCCTGTTCTGCAGAGTGAGGTCAGACCAGCCAGTGCTACACAGAGAAACTGCGTCTCAATACACAAAAACAAAGCAAAACAAATTTATTTATTTATTTTTAAATTCAGATCTTTTCCCATTTATTTATTTTTTTTTTGCCTTTTTTTTTTATTATTAACTTGAGTATTTCTTATTTACATTTCGAGTGTTATTCCCTTTCCCGGTTTCCGGGCCAACATCCTCCTAGCCCCTTCCCCTCCCCTTCTTTATGGGCTTCCCTTCCCCATCCTCCCCCCATTGCCGCCCTCCCCCCAACAATCACATTCACTGGGGGTTCAGTCTTAGCAGGACCCAGGGCTTCCCCTTACACTGGTGCTCTTACTAGGATATTCATTGCTACCTATGAGGTCAGAGTCCAGGGTCAGTCTTTGGGTAGGGGCTTAGTCCCTGGAAGCTCTGGTTGCTTGGCATTGTTGTTCATATGGTGTCTCGAGCCCCTTCAAGCTCTTCCAGTCCTTTCTCTGATTCCTTCAACGGGGGTCCTATTCTCAGTTCAGTGGTTTCCTGCTGGCATTCGCCTCTGTATTTGCTGAATTCTAGCTGTGTCTCTCAGGAGAGATCTACATCCGGCTCCTGTCGGCCTGCACTTCTTTGCTTCATCCATCTTGTCTAATTGGGTGGCTGTATATGTATGGGCTACATGTGGGACAGGCTCTGAATGGGTGTTCCTTCTGCCTCTGTTTTAATCAAAACAAATTTATTTTGTGGTCAAACTGCTTCCGTGAGATGTACTTTAACAAAATTTTGAATGCGCCATCCAGTATTATGTTAGCAGATAGTATTTCAATACATTTTTGGTGTTTCTGTGTGTGGAGGTCCAAGACAGCCTTGAATGTTTTTCAGGCATCATCTACCTTTTTTTTTGAGACACAGTCTCACTTTGTAGCTTTGGTTGGCCTGGAACTCCCTCTGTCAGTGGTTCTCAGCCCCTTTGGGGGTTTAATCACCCTTTTTCAGGGGTCTCCTCAGACTACCAGAAAATAGATTTTTACGTTATGATTCATAACAGTAGCAAAATTACAGTTATGAAGTAGGACGAACATAATGTTATGGTTGGGGGCATCATAACCATGAGGAACTGTCTTAAAGGGTCATAGCATTAGGAGGACCAGTGCCCTATGTAGACCAAGCAGAGGGCATCCGATCCTCCTGGAGGTGAGTTACAGAAAGAAGGTTGCAGGTCACCATGCGGGTGCCAGGAATTGAACCCAATTCCTCGGAAAGAACAGTCAGTGCTATTAACTTCTGAGCTACCTCTTCAGCCTCACCTTGGCTTTTGAGACAGTCTCTCACTTGGTAGGGAGACTGTGAAGTCGGCCAAACGAGCTGCCTAGTGAACCCCAGGGATTTGCCTCTTTCTGCCCCCGGGCTCTGGGATTGCTGACAACAAACCACCACACCCAGCTTTCTTTTCACCTGGGTACTGGGCCTGAAACCCAGACCCTTAGGCAGCACTCATTGACTGAGTTCATTTGCTCAACCCTGAGTGCATTTGCAGGCTGCCAGAAGGTGTCCTGGGACTCTGCTTCTGCCCCTTCAGTAAACTCGAGGGAAGGGTCACCTCTGCCCTTAAGTGGCATCTGCGCTACCATGGGTAATGACTATGTTAATCTGCATCATATACTAGACAGCTTTTAGATAGTATAGTCAGTTTATAATTTTCAAAGTTCTAAAAGTGGGCTAATTGGAAACTCAGAAAAAAAAGTCTTTTTATTGAAACATTGTCTTTTATTGAAACATTGTCTCAGACTGCAGGTGGGTGCGGGTTTCTTCTCAGGTGACGGAAATGTTCCTGGAGTTAGATTGTGGCGGTTAGCAGCTGTACAGCTCTGAAGATACCAGAAACCACTGAATTGTTCGAATAATTTTCCTTTTTTATTTGAAGAAATCTGAGGCATCCTCAAACAGCCTCATCTTTATGGGACTCCAGGGCTAAGCTACCATAACTGGCAAATTATGGGTTAATATCATGGGATTGGAATTACACCCAGGTAAGGCTGTTACTAAGAAACAAAGCATTGTCTTAAATGTTACTGTAACAGTCTCCCGTCCCTCCTCAGTTCTTTATCCTAGACATGGCTGGCATCTAGCATGTACAGGTTACTGAGTGTGGAAGGATACTGTAGTCCGTTTTCTGATGCACTGACAGCATCGTTGAGAGAATGTAATTGTGAGGAAGGCTGGGAAGTCTAAGCAAGTACCAGCCTGTGACGAGGACCTTTGTGCTGTATTATCCTATGGAAGAAGGGGGGGAGGGCACGAGAGGACCAAATGCTTTCTAAGGAATCCCCTGTTGTAGCCATGTGCCTACTCTTGTGATGAGAGCAGTCCATTCAGTGCAGCAGCTCCCTCACTAGCTGATAATGCCTTCTTATGCCCCACTTCCAAGCACTGTTGGACTTGAGATTGTTTCCAGCACATGAGTTTTGGGAGACCTAGTCAGACCACAGCAAGTGAGGAGTTAAAACAATGCATGAATTGATGAGATGGGCTGCAGGGATGGTGGTGGTGATGATGGCATGGCAGGGGCAAGGTACTCCAAGAACCCAGGGAGCTTCCAGGGAGAGACTTCTAGGGAGTCTGGTGCAGACCAGATGGAAGACTTGTAGTTGACCATTGACCACAATAGTTTTTTATGACCCAGATTGCCCTGGCCATTTAAATCAGGAAGCTGTTTTGTGTTGGTTTAAGGTTAGAAGAGGGATACATTTGGAGGATGTAAGGGAGGGATGGTGTGGAGAACAAAAGTTCTTTAATTTTCACAGTGACTGTGTTTGCAGTACGGAGATAGCCAAGGAACGAGAGGAGGTAAAAAGATGGAACCAGGCCTTGATCAGAGCACCATGATGAGGGCTGGTGCCCAGCTTTGAGAGGACGGTGTTCACTTCTCTTTTTGGGCTTAGGTTCAATTTTTTCTCTTGTAGTTCAGGCTGTTCTTGATTTTGAGCATCTTATATACCTGGGGATAAACTCCTATCTTCTTGCCTCTTCTTCAGGAGTGCTGGCAGTATAGTACAGGCATGGTCCCATGCTGGCTCTTAGAATGTGGGTAGATTTCTCTGTCTAGCTGGTACATGGCTTCCCAGCTGCACAGAGTCCTGCACCCGTGTGTCCTGAAGCCAGTGCCTTTGCAGATTTCCATTACAAAGCACAACCAAGTTGAACACCTGCAGAATGGATGACTAACCCTCAGGTCACATTTTCCTCCTTAGAGGACATTCAAATTCTCTTCCTGCCTAACTTTATGCAATACAGTTTTAGACAGAAGATTCTGTTACTTGACATTTTATTGTCAAAAACCAAATACCTTTTAGCTGTAGTCGTCTACTGAGAAATACTTAAATTCTGAGGGACCAAAGTGTCTCTTCCCTCAGAGGACAAAGGTGCCTCTCACTGGTGTGGAAGCTGTGAGCCTTACTCTCAGTGCTTCTCTGCAAATTCCTTTTATCTTCATGGAAAATAGTTCAAGTTCAGAGCTGGTGAAGTCAGACAGTGGGGTACGGGGACCTGCAGCTAAGAGCCAACTGTCTCTGCTGGACTCTATCCTGGCTGTAGTCAGCCCTTTGAGTATTTTTCCAGAAACATCCAGGCAGGAAATTCATGCCACCATCTCAGGAGTCCACATAGAAAGTGGTCATGGCCATTGCTTTGTACTTTGTTAGTTTGAACAAGATGTACCTTTGTAGGCCAGGCTGGCCCCACTCACTATGTAGCTGAGGGTGCTCTTGATGCCCCTGCCTCCGCTTCTGAGTGCTGGGATTAGAACATGCAGCATCACTTCCTGGTTCATGCCATGTTAGAGAGAGGACCCAGGGCTTTGTGCACTTTAGGCAAGCACTCTGGTCACGGAGTTATAGTCCCCAGCCCCTCACAGTGTAACTGTGATTTCCAGTAGTGTAACTGATGTGATTTTCTGTAATTATTCCTATATAATTTACCTCCCAGATCAGTTGCTTTAAGGGTAATGAACAGATTCTGGCAAACTTCCAGAGTTGTGTAGCGCCCCCCTCTCCGTCCCGTTTTCTATGCTGAAATGAACACTCATCTACTTTCTGTCTCAATGGGTTCTCTACTACACTGAGAGGTAGTGCATTTTGTGAAGTGCAAAAGTGCATTTCACTGACTGTTTCTCAGCAAATATAGCTTTTGCTGAGATTTTTATTTTGCTTCCTTCCTACTTCCCTTTAAGAGCATTTGACAGGTTTGAAGCCATGCCTTTGGGCCAGACTTGCTAAACGGGTGACTCTTGCTTCTCCACTGGCTGGTGCGAGAGGAGAAGGCTCTGGAGCCTGGGTAATAATCTCCACTTGAGTGGGAACTGCCTGAGGCTGTCCTCGAAGAGGAAATGCCAATGTGCAGTATGTGTTTTATGACTGTGGGTGAAGAGTGTTTACACAGGACTGGGGCCGTGGGGATTCTTTATTTCAGTTTTTCTTTTATTCTGACCTGGAGGATTTCAGGAGCTGTCGTATTGTGGGGTATGTCTTAGGGCAGACTTTTCAAAATTGTGTCGGTACCTGTTTTTGGAATTGTGAATGTAAACCAGCTGTTTTTGCTTTGTTTGTCTTGATTTTTGAGGTAGTGTTCTATGTACTCAGGGTGGCTTTAAACAGGTTAGATAGCTGATCATGGCCTTGAACTCTGGATGCTCTTGCCCTCACCTCATAAGTGCTGGGTTATAGGCCTGCCTACTGCTGTGCTTACGTGGCTGGCCAGGTTGTTTTGTATTTTTTTTTTTTTTTTTGGTTCTTTTTTTCGGAGCTGGGGACCGAACCCAGGGCCTTGCGCTTCCTAGGTAAGCGCTCTACCACTGAGCTAAATCCCCAGCCCCTGTTTTGTATTTTGAGAGAGGGTCTTGCTATGTAGCTCTGGCTGCCCTGGGCTGCTCTTGGCCTTGAACTCAGAGATCCACCTTGTCAAAGATCCCCTACTGATGGTATTAAAGATGTGCCACCATGCCCAGCTACTGATTTTTTTTCAAAAATATCAAATTAGAACATTATAATAGTAAAATGCTCTACATACCATCATGGTGAGCACTTCTGTTTCTTCTGGCAGTATGTACATATAGCTGTGTTAGGTAAGTGTGACAGTGGTTTCAGTCAAAGGGTCCAACCGACTGTGCTCAGGCCTCCTCTTCTGAGCTGTTTGGGGCAAGCAGAGAAGGCTGGGGGCAGTCGTCCATGGAGATTGAACTTACTGGGGTTGGCTGGGGAGGTGAGCTGGTTAGTTTAGGGAAGTGAAAAAGGAAAATGATACTTCCTCTGTGGCCTGTCTTTCTCTGTCAAAATATTCAAGTATTTAGAATGCTTTAGGCAGGAGTCTTTTGGTAGATTTTAGTCAGCGGAAACGGCCAACCTGTTCTGTTTGTACATGTGTGTGTTGTTCACACGTGTATAGGAGTCTATATTGATTCCTACAGCTTAACCTGGTGATCCCTGTCTCTGCCTCTGGGAATACGGGTAGCTACACACTTGTCCAACTTTTGAATGGGCTCTGGGGATTGGCGCTCCGGTCTTTTTATTTGTGTGACAAGCATTTTACCTACTGAGCGACCTCCCTCCATCTGCTTTTGGCATTTTTGACAATACAATAATATGTTTCAACTGGGGAGGCCTTAGAAAAGTTAAATTCCTAGCCATTTTCCAGGATAAGTAGTGGGAAAGGTTGTGCGATAACTTGCTCTGTCCTGCAGGTGTGTCCTCCTGTCCTACCTGTCTAACGCTTACCCGACCACATGTCCTCAAGGAAGAATGCATGAGCTCTCAGCCCGCTTTTCCAGCCCGTCAGGGGAGACTGTAGTCTTCCTACATCTCAGTTCTCCTGACTGGGCAACTGTTAGTATCCTCAGTGCAAAAGCATGGCTCTCACTTCAAAGAGAGTAAGAGAGTGTGTGCTGGAGTCAAATATGAGGGCCTGTGGTCTAGGAAGACACATCACGTCGCTCCAGTGCCCTGTGCTGACATGACAGTAGTTCTCTGAGACTGAAACATCGGTGGAGACAACAGGTGGGTGGATTACGGGGAACAAGGAAGTCTCTGCGGTACGTTTTCCATGGTGTCTGCTGACACCCTTAGCCTCTGGGTTAGTAGGAAGCTAGAACTCTGCTTTTACCTAGTAGTCAGAAGCATTCTAGGTAACATACAGGTTAAAATGACTACATAGGGGCCAAGAGAATCTTGGGTAACTTGGCTCTCAACTTGGCTTTATAGGATTCTACAAATCACGAAATCTCTCCTGCACCTTCTTAAGGTAGATTTTGATGCAGAAAGTAGAAAAGATGTTGTCTTAGTTACTTTTCTATTGTTGTGGCAAATCACCATGACCAAGGCACTTTATAAAAGAAAGCATTTCATTTGGGGGTGAATGGTTCCAGAGAGTTAGAGTCTAGGACCATGCACGGCAGCAGGCGGACGGGCTTGGTACTGGAGCAGTAGTTGAACACTTACACATCTGATCCCAAGCCTGGGGCAGAGGGAGAGGGGGGAAAGCAGGGGGGAGGGGGAGGGGATGGTGAGGGGAAGGAAGGAGGAGGGAGAGGGAAATCAGTAGCTAACTGGGAATGGGATGAGCTTTTGGAACTTCAGAACCCACCCCTAGTGACACACTTCCTTCAAGCCCATACCTCCTAATCCTTTCCAAATAGTTCTACTCACTGGGGACCAAGTACTCAGAGCTGTGAGCCTATGGGGGTCAGTCTCATTCCAACGGCCACAGGTATAGTTGGCCCATCAGGTTTCCTGCTTATTAGAACACTGCTGGGAAGGTTACTTTGTGGTTTATAAAGAAATAGATAAGGTAGCGTGTTGACCCCAATTGTGGGTAAAAATGGTTAAAGGTGATTTCATACAGCTTGGGCCTTAGTCTGTAGTACGTTGGAAAGGCTGTTCTTAGGCCTCATTGTGATTACCTCATTCACTTCTTGGGGGGGACATAGCAGTCTTTTCATTAGCAAGCTTTGCAGGTAGTTCTGGGAGCCTCCGGTGTTTGGAGCCTCCTGTACCTGTGGCAAAAGAAGGCTTCTCCATGCTCTGATGTCTTCCATCAGAGTGCCTGCCACCCAGTACTGGGTTGGCACTCATCCTTTTATTAGTTTCTAGAGTTTTCTATGTTTCCCTGACCTGGAAAGTGGACCTCACTTGCTCTGGATTTGAATGACTGTGGGAAAGGCTCTAGGAGTTGGTGGAGGAGGCTGGACACTGATGGGTGGGCCCAGGCACAGCCCTTTGATCCCAGCTCCAGGTAAAAACTCCCTGTAGATGTTGAACATCATGAAGGCTGGTGCCTATGCTTCACAAGGGAATTTAGCTCAGCTGCTGAGCCTGAGGTGGCCCTGCTATCAGGTCTGCCCCCTAGGATGATGTCTGATGCTCACAAGAAAATGAGCAGTTATGATCCTGGAGACTGCACCTGCCCATCTCAGAGGCAGAGCAGATCCTGGAGACTGTACCTGCCCATCTCAGAGACAGCAGTTTTCACTTGGAAAGCTTGGCTCTGAGCTCCACCCTTTACGGACAGCTCTGTATGATCTTGCATTACTCACCGGAAGATGCGTCTGTAGGATGCGTCCTGACAAATGTGGAAAGTGAATTCATAGCATGTGAACCATGCCATACATAATCTCAGGCGGCCACAGTGCTGCTTATTCATATAACCTCGAACCTGCTGCTGTTGGCTGATAAATGATGTATGACTGTATTTGCATGGCTGCAACACCCTTCCTAGGTGGATAAAAACTCATGGAGATTCTGGGATTTTCCTAGGAATCACAGTGATTCTGAAAATTGGTTTGCAGTGTTGTCATACTAACATCTTCAGGTCTATGAACAGGGGACACTTTCTGTTTTGGTGTCTTTAATTCCCCTCCCCACATGTTTGTGGTTTTCAGGGATTAAGTTCAGTTTTCTTTTGTTAAATACATTTTTCAGTGATTTGGAATACTGCATTTTTTTTCTCATTTTCCAATTATTTACTGCTAGTGAATTTTTTTGTGTGTGTGTGTTAGTCTTATATCTTGTTAATGTGCTGAACTTGTTGATGAGTTCTGATAGCTTTACAGTGGATTTTTTAGTTGTTCTCTGTACAAGTCATGTGACTTATAAGCAGAGGTGGTTTCCTCTGGCCTTCGTTGTCATTTCTTACTTAAGTGTCCTGCCTCGCCCCTCACTGCCTTGTTCACAGGAATGCTGGAAGCTAGGCAACCTGAGGGCAGAGGCAAGTAGATCTCTGTGAGTTCGTGGCCAGCCTGGTCTATACAGCAAGTTCTAGGTCAGCCGGAGCAACATAGTGAGACCATGGCATTCACATACATATACACACATGTGTGTGTGTGTGTGTGTGTGTGTGTGTGTGTGTGTGTTGAGAGCTGATATTGTCTGTTGGTGGTTGACTCTCCGGGGACTGTTGTCTAAGATGGCTTTCATTACTTTGTTTAAGTTCCTGGTCTGTGGGGCATTTTTCCTTATAAAGAGTGATGAGTTTTGTCTATTGACTTTAGCATCCCTCACAGCAGTTGTGATGAGCATGTGCTTTGGGTCCTTCTGCGATTACCCTGATGCCTCATATTGACTTTAGTTCTGAGTTGTTCATGCTTCCCTCAGATGAACTCCACTTGTTCAGGCAACACTCTTCTTTCCCCTAAATAACAGATTTGCCTGGTGTAGTGAGGCTCTCTATGAACTCCTCATTCTCTTGTCTCAGTCTTCCAAGTGCTGGGGTTACGGGTGTGTGCAGCTGTACCCGCTGTGTAATACTCCTAAATGTTAGCACACTACTCCTAGGTGGCTTCCTAGCACTGTGTTGATGAGGTGCGCGCGCACGTGTGTGTGTGTGCGTGCGTGTGTGTGTGTGTGTGTGTGCGCGCGTACGTGCGTGCGCGTGCATGCGTACGCCATCTTTGTCTGTTCTTGTGGCACACCAGTATTGGCCCTTAGACTGAGTTCTGACTGCTGCCGCCTGATCTTTGACTATTTTTAAGAATTTGTATTCCTCTATCACCAGTGAAGATTTCCGGGGCTGGGCTCTTCCTTGTGGGTGGCTTTAGAATCTTGTTTAAAATGTTTTCAAATATTCTTTAGTCATTTTGAGGGTTTGGTGCTTTTCTGGGTGGTGGCTCATTTCACTGAAGCGCTCTAGTTTGTTGGCTTTATTCAAACCCCCGCACTGTTTCTTTCTAACCCTTCTGACTCTCAGTGCTTGGTAATAATAACATCTGTTTCTACGATTTGGGGCTTACTTGCCTTAGGGGCTCTCTTACCCAAGGATCTTCGATTTGGCTCAGCAGTTAAAGTGCTCACTGCCCTCACAGAGGACCTGGATTCAGCTTCCAGTTGTGGGCAACTCACAAATACTTGTAACTCCAGCTCCAGGGGAACCTGAGGCTATTCTGTGGCCTCCATGGCCTGCTGTGCATCTGTCCTTTCCCGTACACACAGAGTTAAAAATAAATATACAATCAACTGGGAAAGCCTTTCTCCTTTAGAGGTCTTTGCATGAAGAAGACCCAACACCTCTTTCCTCAAGGCAAGATCTCACTATGTCTGTAGCCTGACCTTTTTCGTTCCCACTCCCTCGGCAGCTCCCTTGCTGAGGTGACGGGTGTGTCCTACCAGGCCTGTCTGTAGCACATTCTTAAGGGCCATGTAGCATTCTGTCATCCGGTCCGGGCTGCTGTCTTAGGGTCACTGTTGCTGAGTTGCAACACCATGACCCAGGCGAGCTATGGAGGGAGGGATTAATTAGCTGATGTTTCTGAATCACAGCTCATCAACAAAGGAAGTCGGGACTGGAACTCAAGCAGGGCTGGAACCTGGAGGCAGGAGCTGATGCACAGGCCACAGAGGGTGCTGCTTAATGTTTTGGTCTCCATGGCACGCTCAGCCTGCTATGCAGAGCCTGAGCCACCAGCATAGGCTGGCTCTATCCATAATGGGCTGGGCTCTCCTCACCAATCATTAATTAAGAAAATGCCTGGGGCTGGGGATTTAGCTCAGTGGTAGAGCGCTTACCTAGGAAGCGCAAGGCCCTGGGTTCGGTCCCCAGCTCCGAAAAAAAGAACCAAAAAAAAAAAAAAGAAAATGCCTTACAGGTGTGCCCACAGTTCATCTTATGAAGGCATTTTCTCGATTGAGACTCCTTCTCAGATGACTTTAGCTTGTGTCAGGGAGACAGAAAACCAGCACACCTAGCTGTTACTGTAAGTAATGCTTTTAGTTTCTTTTGACACTCTTGGGCAGTTTGCCATATAGCAGTTTCCATTTCTTGATGTGCGCAGTCTGCCATGTGTGTCTATCCTCTGGATTGGCCTCAGAGCCATGCAGTCCACAGCATGCTTCGCTGCAATCAGGTAGGCCCTTGAAGACAAGAAAACGGTGTGTGTGTGGTTTCCTCAGCTTGGGTTCTGCTGACTTCTTAGAAAATGGTTAAAGCAGGAGATGCAGTAGCCACGCAGGACTTAATCTGCGTCTCTGCACTCTGCAGGGAGCTTGTTATAATATCTGCATGTATCCAGGGCTGCAGTGCACTGGTGCAATTCTATTGCTGGGAAGACAGAGACAGATTCCTGTGATTTGAGTCAATTCTGGTTTACGTGGAATCAGGGCAGCCTTGGTGACATAGAAGAATTTACCCTAATAAAGCCAAATCAGCCTGTGGCACATACCTTTAATTCCAGCGCTCAAGAGGCAGAGAGGTAGAGAGGCAGAGAGGCAGAGAGGCAGAGAGGCAGAGAGGCAGAGAGGCAGAGAGGCAGAGAGGCAGAGAGGCAGAGAGGCAGAGAGGCAGAGAGGCAGAGAGGCAGAGAGGCAGAGAGGCAGAGAGGCAGAGAGGCAGAGAGGCAGAGGCAGATCTCCAGATCTCTGTGAGTTCGAGGCTACCCTGGTCCACAGAGCCAGTTCTCAGGGCTACACAGAGAAATGCTGTCTTGGATAACCAAACCAAACCAAACCAAATCAAACCAAACCAAACCAAGTCCAAGCAAGCAAGCAGCCAGCCACCAAACCAACTAACCAACCAGTCAACAAAATAAAACAAATTAGCTAGCCAGTCAGTCGATGCAGTGTTTCCTTCCCGGCGACAGTACTCCTTCATCCCTATCTTGACACACCGTAGCTAAGGTCTTTCCCTCAGACCGCCTGCTGCTCTGACCCCCTTCTCCCACTAGGGAGACCTCGAGGGCTCTGCTGTCTTGCTCTGCTTGTTGAGCTCATGCATGTCACCTTGGCTTCTCTTTCCTCAGGAGGCATCTGCCCTTGGTGTGTCCACTGAGGAGCACAGTAGACTTCAGGGTTGGCGCACAATCCTTGTGAGGACCAGCTTTGGTGCATGGATAGGCGAAGCTACTGTTGTGATGGAGGTGCTTCTGCTTATAGGAGGTTCAGACGGTGTCTGACAAGACTTCTGAAAAGAACGGCCTGGCTTGACTACAGCTGTTCTGTAGAAAGCCGTGGTGACCCAGATCCACTTGGTGACATCTTTGGAGGAGATACAGTGCAGACACATAGTGCAGGGCAGCATGGGAAAGCGACACTTGGGGTAGTTGCTTCAGGGTCCACCAATTCAAGTGGTCAACCACAGGGGCCTGTGGGGACACGTCACATTCAAACACAACAGCTCCGGTATGGATCCTGCAAAAATAATTTTACCATCTTAAAACTTCCAGGTACTCATCCTCCAGTCTCCCAACCCCTGGCAGCCAGCTGGTCAGGACTGGTTTTGGTTTGTTTTATGGTCTCTGTGGTTGCTTCTTGCAGTGTTGGGTTGTTACAGTATAACTGCTTCTGTCACTTAGCAGTGCCATTTACGGTCCCTTCATGCATCTGTCCATGGTTTGTTGGGTGGCCCCTTCCTCTCTAGTGCTCACTAATATCCCATGGTCTGCTCATTATTCTCTTCATTCAATCATTCAATCGTCATCCATCCATCCATCCATCCATCCATCCATCCATCCATCCATCCATCCATCATCCATCCATCATCTGCTGGCGGACATGACTAAAGCGATGATGACTGTAGGGTGGAGGCAGGTGTTGTACTCGTTCTGTTCACAGCATCTCTTGTCTTGGTGACACCCTGACCAGCTCTGCCAGGGTGAGGCTCCTCACAGGAAGTGTCTCTATAAATCTGGGACACTTTGATTCTTACTCGTGCATCTACTTACCGGAGTTGCTGCCGCCCGAACTGTTTTGTTCTGTCTGGTGATGTGAATGACTGTCTTGGTTCATTCCCTCCCCATCCCTTTCCTTCCCCTCTCCTTCTTTCTGTCTCTACATACAGCTCTGGCTGTCCTGGAACTCATTATGTAGATCAGGCTGGCCTTAAACTCTTCCCATCTCTGTTGTGATCATTTGGGTTTGGCTTTCATATTGTGGCAGAATGTATAGAGCCCATTACCTTCAATTCTAGCTGTGTTGCTCTGATTCAGTGGCAATTACGCTTTTGGGCAGCCAATACCATGATGTTCATCTGGGGATAAGGTCATTTTAGCAGAGAAATTTACAAAATCTACTCGAAAATCTCTATGTCTGTTAGTAGACTTATGTTATATTTTGCTATAGCAATACTCTCCAAAAGCTCAATGCTATGGACAACAATCTTTGCTATACATATCTTTTTCTTTAGGCTAGAACTTACTACCTGGTAGCTGCAGGGGAAGCTGGGTAATGTAGTTTTACTGTGCAGACACATGGCCATGTCTAGCTTCAGGGGATACTGGGTAATGTAGTCTAGCTGTGTAGTCACATGGCCATATTTGGCTCTTCAGGGGATACTGGGTAATGTAGTCTAGTTGTGTAGTCACATGTTCCCATCTAGCTGCAAGGGAACTAGCAATGTAGTCTGGCTGTGTGCATAAGAATAAGAGAATATTGGGTTAGTTGTTAGCCATGTTAAGTAAGATTATTAATACCAAGTATTGCCTTTGATGAATGATATGACTGCCAAGTTCTTGATACTTGTTTTGGGAAAGTGATTTTCTTTATAAAAAAATTATTACTGTGTGTGCATGGATGGGTGTCTGTCTGTGTGTGTGCCTGTGGAGGTCAGAGGACAACTTTCAGGAATTACTCTCTCCTCCCACCTTTATGTGGGTTCTGGGGCTCAAATACAGGTCATCAAGTTTTCAAGGCAGCATTTGACCTACTGAGCCAAATTCAGTGGTCTTTTCTTTAATACTAAGAAAGACCGCTGTAATAAATTAGGCCTATGTAATGTCTTCTGTTAGATAATACTCACTCAGTAAAGACCCTGTAGAACTGAGAGGAAGCCATAAATGTCTTCACAGTAATTAATGCAGGTATGGTAGTTAGATCCTTTTATGATGTCAGGCTCTGTGCTTGCTAGCCATTGCTTAAAGGTAATTGTTGCTGTGGCTTTGGTATCCAACTCTCGTTTTAAGAGGGAAAGGGTACAAAATGTGGAGCTGGATAAAATGTTTCTTTACCAGAGTAGTGAGTTCAGAGAGAGATGCTATAAAAAAATAAAACTTTAAAAAAAGGATTTATTTATTTATTATATATAAGTACACTGCAGCTGTCTTCAGACATACCAGAAGAGGGCATCAGATCTCATTACAGATCTGGACTTTCGTGACTCAGGTGGATCTCAAGCTCACGGCGTTGCTGAGTGTGGAGCGTGCCTTGAACTCCTGGCCCTCCTGCCTTTAGCTGTGGAGTGCTGGGCTTACAGGGAAACCCTGCACCAGCAGGCTGCCCTGTGGATGTTCTCAATGGCTGACCTCTGGATCTGGCCGGCCAGATTTCTGTGTCTGTAGTACTCACTCGTGTTTGGAGCAGTTCGCTGTGTCTCAGCTTGCTGGTGACTGCAGTTTGTGGTCAACGTTAAGTAAGTGCCCGCTGTTCTGAGAAACTCCTCCTCTCAAGCAGGCTCCAGTTGCCGGGAATAGCTGTGTAAGTGGCACGGAAGTTTTCCCAAATGACAGTTACGTCCACTGGCTCATTTTTTCCTCTCAAGCCTAGCAGTTGGAATTTTTGAACCCCTGCTGAGTTCTCTTTAAACCCAGCAAGTTGGAAATGTTCAGCTCAGGCAAACCTCTTTGTCTCCTGATAATCTCACCACAGAGATCACGATGCTCTCGGATACGCCATTAACAGACTTGGACAAGTTTTCACCCCCTTTTAATACGGAGCCGTTGTTCCAGGAAGTTTGTATTTATAATTCCAGACTCAGAGTAGTTACAGGGAGGTAGGCAGGTCCGTGCTCACCGCAGTTTGTGAATTGTTATTGTAGGAGGAGAATAAGCACACACCCTACGCCAACCCCCTCTGGCTAGAGTTGCTCATGTCCAGGCGAATCTGTGTAGACGGTGCTGGTGGACGGTGAGCACCGTCACAGGCCGGATGGTGTGCCAGTTAACAGTTGCAGTGCTTCAGCTCTAGAGTGTCCCCCAAGGCTTCTTGTGTTGCCCACCGCCCTGGGACAGTTTAGATCATCGAGAGTGTGCCCTTCAAGAGGAGCTTGGGACCCCAGCCATTTCTCTCCCTGCTTCCTGGCTTTCAGCTGTCAGCGGGGCAGCCTGCCTTTACCACTCACTGTCTTACTGTAGGATGTTCTGCTCCGACACAGGCCCACAGCGACTACAGCTAAGTCTACGAGCCAAAACTCTTTCCTCTAGAATTCAATCTCGGTCTCTTGTCATAGCCACAGGTCCCTAATATAACAATGGGCCCAGGCATAGACAGCGCATCTGTAAGTGAGAGTGATCACACTCTGATGTCCACACAGATATGAAATTACTATGACACATTTCCCACAGTGTGCCGCCCCCTAGTTACGTGATAAAGGACTGTGAAGTCAAGGCCTCCTCTTAGGTGGCTGCCGGCTGAAGTTGGGCCTGGCTGCTTCTCATTGTGTAGGGGTATGTGGATACTCACAGTACGCTTATTTTCTGAAGTTGTCTGAAAGGAAGTTGCATATGCTAGGCCCCGGACCTCTCAAGACTTCAGTCTGTCTGTCAGTTTTTTTGTGGTGCTGCATATCAAACTCAGAAGCGTGTGAAGTTGGCAAGTATTTATTGCCCACTGAGCCACACCCACAGCACTTGTTTTGAGACTGGTTCTCATTGTGAACTTGAGATTGGCCTTGAACTCTGCACCCCAGGCTGCTATAGAATCGTGGTCCCTCTCTGCCTCCAGAATGAAGGGATTGATCTTAGGCTGGTGCAGCCACACCTGGCCAAAGATGTGGTGTGTTCTCCCTTCGTTATAGGGCGGATTCTATGATTAAGTGTAATATTTAGTTAACATTGCTTTTAGTCCTTCATACAGATCGTTGTCACAGCCTCTACCTAGCTTTGACAAGGTTGATGCTTTCCTTGAAGAATGCTGCCCTGCGCCCCTCTAAGGGGCAAATTAAATAAATAACTGTGGCATTGGTTCCCTTTTGGGCAGCCCTGTACTCTCACCTTGAGGTGCCTTTCAGGGGCCTGCCACCAAAGTTCCTAATTTTGGACATAGTTTTCAAGTCATATTTCTTTACGTGACTCATTTATAGAGGGACTATTCTGACCCACTAGATAATGCACTAACAGGTAGACAGAAACATTTTTTTTTTTTATATAGTTCTTTGCCCTACTTACCTTTCTGCTTGTGAAACTTTTAAGGTGTCAGGCCCTGCACACATCCCAGTGCCTGCTCTTATTGGACCTCTGCACTGTCCTTGGGCGCCCTCTGCAGGCGCTGCTCTGCATGAGCAAGTGTCTGAGTTTGTTAGACACCTACTGCCTCTTGTGGTTGGTGCCTCTCACGAACTCTTTAGTTATGCAAATGTAGGTCCTGCTATGTGACCTGCTCTCAAAAACAAAACAAAACAAAACAAATGAACGAAATGGGTCAGGGAAGAGCAATGGCTGCTCTTCCTGTGAACCCCGTGTCACCACCCCTGCAACTCCAGTTCCGGGAATCCAATGTCCTCTTCTGGTATCTGTGGACACCAGGCATGCATGTGGTGCACAGACTTGCCTGCAGGCAAAACATTGATACACATAACATAAAAAGAAGAACATCTGTAAGGAAACTGTTTGATTACTAATTTATGAAGAATATTTTCTCGAGGCTGGAGAGCTGTCTCAGTAGTTAAGAGCTGTTGATTTTGTAAAAGACCCAGGTTTTGTTGCCAGCACTCCCGTGGAGGCTCACCACCTCCTTGGGCACCAGAAATGCATGTGGTCACAGATGTACATGCAGCGAAACTCTTACACACACAAATTCATAAAACTAAAAAAGCTGAAAAGGTATGTTCCACACTAAACATGTATTTTCCCACCATCACGTTACTACCTGTGTATACTTCTGCATACACACATTCTGTTAGCATTTAAGTCATCTACCCGGAAGGCCGTTGTATTACTTCTGTTTCCCAGTTATGTCTAAAACGAGCATCTTCTGTATGTATACTGTTTGTAATAGCATGTCGAGTAATACAACTTGATAAGCGAGTCAGATAAGCATAAAATCTAGAGAAAGGATCGGTAAAATATAGAGGTAAATCTATAGAGGACAATCAAGTCTGAGAAAAATTGTCTAGGACAAGTTAAGGATTAGTTCAAGAAGCTGGGCTGAGCTTGGTGGTACCAGCCTGTAATGGTGGTACCAGCCTGTAATGCCAGAACCCAGGAGGCCTTGGCAGGGGTGCTTTATGTAAGAGGCTAGCCAGTGCTATATGGTAAAACCTTGTCTCAAACCAAACCAAAACCACACCAAACCAAAACCAACAGAACAGCTGAGGGCTGGTGACACAGCTCAGTGATAGGCTGTGTTCCTGCTATGTGCAAGCCTGTGGCTTTGATCTGTAACACCCCAAAACCAAACAACACAGAACCTGGGAAAATCAAGTTGGTTGAAGCACAGTCAGTTGTAGGATAGTGGGAAAAGAGGAAGTGAGTACCCAGGTCTCTTGCCACTGGCTCCAACCCCAAGAGAAGGGCATATTCATTCCTTAGGCTACTGTAGCTCCATGCAGGGGCTCACATAGTGTGCCGCCATCCCTTTCCGCCTTCTCCCTCTGTCCTTTCCCAGTCTAGTCTGGTCACTGGTCTCTTTCGCCTTGGCAAGTGGAGGAACGAGTCCCTTCCACCAGCGGCAGACAGCTTAGGTTCTAGAGAAAGTCATTGTCTTCTGTTGCTCAGTGTGTTAGGAACGACATTGACTGGGGCTGTTCAGCTAGCTACCCCTCAGGCACACCTCTGAACAATGCTGTATGTCTGACCCACATCTGAAACACAAGAACAGGTAGGGACTCTGGTGGGCTTTTCTCAGAGGTCGTGGGGTAAGTACGTGGTCAGGAATTCTTCAAGGGATAGAGACAAGGGAGAAGATGGGCCACCCTGGGGCCTGCAAGAACACTCCTGGCAGATCGCAGAAGGGTGTGGCAGATGACAAGGGGAGGATTCGTGGCTCCTGGTGGACAACTTCCTTTGTACAATTGACCATAACCCATGTGAGGTCAGACCTGGGAAGTTTAGGAGAAAATAATGCAGATTTTGAAGTATTTTCCAGATAGCCCTGTGGAAATACCTGTCACCCAGGGCCAACTTGTTCTTGGACCAGTGAGCCCCACAGGAAAAAGACCTGCCATGCCCCTAGGCTTCCCTGTTCCCATGTTTGGATGGTCCTTGGGCCTTTTTGAGTGTCCTTTCCCGTTGTCTGTCTGCCTCTCTTGCACTGTGCACATCATCTCCAGAGGGGCCTTTATAGCAGTGAACTACCTTTTATTTACCGTCTGTCATTTCCATCTATCCATCAGTCCATCCATTCATCCACCCATCCACCTACCATGCAGCCATGGTCAAGCCCGGGCTACACGCATGACCGGGAAGTGCTTTCTACTTAGCCACACCCCTTCTCCTAATATTTTCTTTCTATGCTCTCTTTGCCTACTTCGAAATCCTTGTGTTTGTTTCTTATAAAAGTATATAGTAACTATAAAGGCTTATCATTCTGGCTCTTTTATTGGTTGGTTCCCAATGGTTGGTTCCCAAGCTACATTTTTATTTTTTTTTCAGCCCCCCTCCCTCGCCCTGTTATCCAGACCTCGAGCCTGCCATTCCAGGAACCGACCCACGCTCTTTCTGGGGCTGCTTGGATGTGTTCATCATCCTCAAGGCTGGACTGTCTGAACCGGTCTGCCTGCAGATAGGAAGGGGAAGGAGCTGGGATTCATAGCACTGGCCTGAAAGGGGCTTAGCAAGTAGACAAGTCAGACTTTTAGACAGTCACTTAGATTCTTAGCCCTCACATTTGAAAATAAGGCTGGTTTTATTCTCTACTGGTTATAAGCCCTGTCCGTATTCAGGGTAGGGCCAGCAGACGCTGTGGTGGGAGGCTGTAGCCATGAGGTCTGGCTGGCAGATGGGTGCTTCACATGTGCATGCCGGGAATGGAGAAGAGATGGGAGGAACCGGAAGGCCTTCTGAGAAGACGTGATGGTCTTAAAGGATGTACGATGTCAGGGAAATACAGTACAGCAATTTGGGTACAGGATGCTGCGTGGATGTCAACAGAGGCTTGGGGTGTGTCCGTGGGTGGCAGAGTAAGGAAACCTTTTAACAGCGGGGGCTCAGGAAGGGAAGCCAGAGGGGCAATGGGTGGATAGATGCCTTTGCACCAGTGTTTAGGCCAGGGACTAACTCTCACTGGGTCTTGTCAGAGTGAAGGACATCGTGGACTGTAGCAAACCTGACTTTTGAAAGAAAATGGAATTATTCTCCTTTCTGTACAGGGCAGTGGGAGTCCTCCTGTCTCAGCATCTCTGGTTCTGGGATTTCAGGTATGAGCTATTGCACCTGTTGGTGAAAATAAATTATTTCAATTAAACAGTGTTTGTAACTGCCAAAATCTTGGTATTGTTAAGAAGGAAACAATAGATGTTCTTGTTAAAAATAAATTCTCAAAAAGTTTAAATCCGACAAAGGCATTCCATAGAGTACACAAGACCAACCAAAAAGAACGGAAAGGAGAATCAGTCATAAATTGAGATGAATGTGGACGTCTTACAGATTTTGTACACTAGGCATACTCTGACAGTTTGCTAATCATTAAAACATTTTGCTTCTGGGGGCTGGAGAGATGGCCTAGGGGTTAAGATTGCTTACTGCTCTTACAGAGGCCCCCGGTTCAGTCCCCCAACTTCATACAGTGGTTCATAGCTGCCTGTTACTCCAGTTCTAGGGGACTCATCAACCTCTTCTGACTCCTGCTGACATGCACTCTAGCCCACACACATACAATACAATAAAAAGTTCAGCTCCTCTATTTCAGTGATTATAAATACATTCCCGAGATTATGTGATGAGATATGAAAAGGTAGGACACGAGTATAAGTGTTAATTCAGTTAGTTATTTTGTGTTTTTGAGATGGGGTCTCTCACTGTAGTCATGGCAACCACCTGTCTCAGGTTTCTGAGTAATGTGATTATGGCATGAGCCACCATGCCTGGCAAGGAAATATTTCCTCCCTTTAACTTAGTTCCACCAAGGGCCTGCAAGTGCTGTTGGGTCTTAGCAAAGGCCACGGAGAGCATGGGAAGGTTCTGGAGAGCTCGGGAAGGTTCTAGAGAGAGGCCTGGGATGGAGGAAATGAACTTGGTGATTGAAAAGTTTTACAAGCGAGCTCCTAGTGGCTCCCTTTCTGCCTGGTGGGTGTGCCAAAGGAAACTAGTTCTTTGTAGCAACCTCAGGGCCTGCATGACTTTGCTTAAACAAAGGTGCTGGAGCTCCAGGAGGCCTAGAGGGGATCACTCCAGGAGCTCACAGTGGCAGCTTGGGAGCTAGCTTCCAGCTGCTTCGTGTGTTTTCAGTGCGAGAAAAACATCATTCTTCCAAAAAGAGTCAGATTAAAAAATTTGACAGTTATTCAGATTCTGCTTTAGAAATAAGGCGATGATGGGTCTAGCTTTATTTTTGTATCATGCTTAGAAGGCTGGTTGCTAACACGGTGTGCCAAGCTCTCAGAATTCTGTGGTAACGTAGGGTGCAAGAAAAGTATCACCCAGATGGCATTGGCGGGGAGATTACTGACAGATAATCCTCCCTTGTCCTAGAAGATTAAGTCTGTCCTGGCGAGGATGTGGTCAGCTGACTGGTCTAACAAAATTGTATTTTAAACAATCTTCCTGCCAGTATCTAGTGTTTGTACATCTAAACCCGGCTGGGGAGTGGGGGCCCTCCTTTGTTTACAGAGGAAAGGCCACTCCCTCTGCCCAGGTTGTTCTTTGTCCACTGAAATTAGCAACAGGTGGTGACCAGGGCCCTCCTAAGGGTGCTGGGAGGAGTCACTACAGATCTGCTGCTGAGAGCGAAGCCACATCAGGGCCGGAGCTGGGCGGGACTTTAAGCACCAGTTCCTTTCCTCAGCCGGGCCTTGGCCCAGGAGTCCCAGGCCTGAGGAGCAATTGCAGGCTGCTGTAGCGCCATGCTCTCTGCCATCACCTGGCATGGATTGTAGAGATATGGAGCTGTCTGATGATTACCAGTCCCCGTTCGATTTCGATTCCGGAGTGAACAAGAACTATCTCTACCTCTCTCCGAGCGGGAACGCGTCGCCGCCTGGCTCACCTACACAGAACGTTGGTAACTATTGATTTTGTGTAGTTAGTTCCGTTCACTCTGGTCAAACCCAGGAGTGACCCGGGGTTCTTAGGTTAGTGTGAAGGCGTGCCCAGGTGCCACCGTGCGCCTACGACCTGACTCAACATGGAGGGGTAGTTCTTGGTTGTTAACTATTTAGCGTGGGACATTGGATTTTAAAGTTGGCACCATTTCTGTGTATGCAGTGACGGTAGATGACAATGGAGGGGTCTTGGGTTCAGATAGCGTGTACAGTTTTAAAATCTGCCTAGGTTATGTCTTTCTTGGTAAAGGGCGCTTAAGCATCCAAAAATATTCACCTCATCTGAGGGCCTGGTGAGTGTGATCTAATGATATCACAATTATCAAGCTGATAATTGATCGGCCTGGACTTCCCTTGGGAAGACCAAGAGCCATTTAGACAAATAACCTACACCACCGAGTTTCTAGAAAGGAAAAGTAAAGACTCACCACCGTACCTCTGGAAGCCGTTGTCTCTGGTGTGAGGCACGGACCTGTTCACAAGGCGGGAAGCTGGCTATGACAGTCCGAGTTGATAAGCAGGGCATCCCTGCATAGGGTCCAGCAGACATGGGCACAGCCTCACTCGCCGTCAGCCTGCGGTCCCCTATTGCCTGCCGAGGAGAAGAGGTGGCTCAGTGAACTCCTCTGTAAGGAGTCAAGGAAGCAACTCGGCTTTCCCAGAAGAAGTTAATCATTTCCTTACTGTGAAGACTTGGTTACATTTTGTTCTTTTTAAGCAATAGAGCGTGGGAAACCTAGAAGACAGTGAAGGGCAGACTGTGGCCCCTCCTCTCTAAGCTGCCAAGGGTTTGGGTGTTTGCAGAACCCAGGTGTGCGCTGGGATAGCGTGCTTCAACTCGATACAGTAACCAATAGCATGCTTCAACTCCACTAAGTAACCGCCTTTGAGGTATGGTCTGGATTTTCAGAAACCGACAAATGTTGACAGGTACAGGCTAACACTAGCCTCTAGAAGCTGGCAACTGTTAGTAATGTCTGCTGGGAGATGGGCATGGGGAAAACTTTTTTTCTTTCTTCTCATTTTCTCACTTCTCTTGCCTGTGACCCATATGGGCCCTGGCCTTTCCCGTTACCCAGCACTTAAAAGGAGGGAGGACCTAGTTCTGACGTGTGGATTCGTGTGGATCAGAGCAGGGCCCACAGAGGGAAAGGTGGAGCTGTCAATAAAGCCTTGAGAGTGGCCAGTGTGGCAGGCGAGCAACCTCAAGGCTCCCAGCAAGGCCTGGGAAAGACGCCCTAAATCCTTTCATTCTCACCTGCTGCTCTTCACCCCCCACCTGCTTTCCTAGTTAAGGGTGTGGCCACCTTTCAGTATTCTGTCAGAACAGAGCAGGTGAGGGAGCCCGCTTTTGGGTGGTGGGATTAAGGAAGTCTGTAATTGAAAAGAGGGAGGAACCTGGAACTTCTACTTAAAAGTTAAATCTGGAATTTGGCCAGTGTGAATTCCCTGCCCCTTTCTTCCCTTCCACCCCCTTCTCTCCCTCCTCTCTCACCCTCTCTCTGGTTTTTCCAGACAGACTTTCTCTGTGTAGCCTTGGCTGTCCTGGAACTCACGCTGTAGACCAGGCTGGCCTTTAACTCAGAGATCCAGCTGTCTCTGCCTTCCACGTGCTGGAATTAAAGACACATATCACCATTACCTGGTCAGTGTGTTCTTTCTGAATAAGCAGGTAGCTTGTGCAGGCAGAGGACTGACGCCAGGAGGTAGCCTACTCACAAAGGCAAGGAACACGTACCTAAACAAGAAGTATCCTTTGGATTGTATCCAAACACCTTCAGCCATCATTGGACAAAGGTGAAAGCAATGAGGCTCTGTTGGTGTGCAGATAATCTGAGGCAGGTGGTGGGGCAAGTGAAAGGGATGAAAGTGGTTTGCAGTGTGTGTACCTGTCTACACTTTGGTACTTCTCTACTCCATTTTTTCTGTCGTGCTCAGCAATCCTCCTGCTAAGTGGCTTTTACAGTTTAGTTTGAAAACTCGAATATGTGATGTATGTTGGCATCTGGAATACAGGCCTACGAAGTTCATGTATCATTTGAGGCAGGAGAATCATGAAGCCCATGATGCTGAGTCAGGAAGGCTAGTTTTGAGACCAGTCTTGACTGCAATAGTTAGACTTTGTCACAGACTTTCTTCATCATCGTCATCATCATCATAACAACCATAATAAATGTAAATAAAGCAAAGCAGATGGTGGTTGAACTGTCACAGGAGGACACCTCCTGGTCTTTACAGATGTGAGCCTAGATGTAGGAAAGGTGTTTGGTGTGCCCACGTCTGGTTAGCCTAGCTGGCACTAACAATCATTTTTCAATTCCCAAACCAGTGGTTTGCTTTATGCTGTGCTGTGCATCTACACAGGGCCTAGAACATGCTACCTGTTTGCTCCCTCACAGAAGCTGGTGACAGCCCTTACAGATCAGGCCGATCATCCAAGCATGTCTTTTCTGGTCAGGGATTTTACTGTTGGTTTTGTTGTTTGTTTTACTTCGTTTTTAAGTGCCACCGGGACATGGATGTTGTATTCCATTCTTTGCGGTGCCTGTCAACACCATCTGTATTAAGTTGGCAACCTTTACTATCCTTTCCGTTCTAGGAGCCCTTGTGGGGTTACTCTCCTAGCGGCTGTTCATTGTGGTAAATTCTCCAACCCAAATAAGCCCGTGCAAAGAAAACACAACTCACACAATACGAATACAAGCTGCTGCCTAGATTGGGCAGAACTAACACTACACTACTTTTATTTCCCAGCTATGAGATCCATTATAACCTATGGTTTCTCTAGGCCATGTGCTTCTGCTCCATCTTCCTTCCACCTCCTCCTCCTCCCCCTCCCCCCAACTCTTCAGCTCCTCCTTCCCTTCCCCTGCCCAGTCACTGGCTCTCACCTTTATTTTACAAGTTAAAATGGGGAGAAAGTTCTGATGAAGTCACCTGAGTAGTGATTCATTCCTTCTCCTAGGCAGCCCCCTCTTTTAGGGGAATTAGCATCAAATATAAACAACATCAGGGCAACCCTGTGGAATCTCTTCCTCTTTGGAATTTTCCTGGAAAACTCAGGAAGATACAGGCCCTTAGCACCCTTGGCTTTGCTGGTGACTGTGGAAATGAACAGTGCAAATAACCTGACAGCCGGGCTGGAGGTGCAGCTTCCTGGTGGTCTTGCCTAGCAGACATAAGGGCCTAGGTTCAACCCCCAGGCCTGGTAGGCAAACGAAGATAATCTTGTACTTAATGTTGCCAAACTTGAACCTCTGAAAAGAGTGAAAAGTCAAGCTACAGCTCCTCAATGCAGAGTCTATTTCTGCTTTATTCTTTGCTTTCTCATGTATCAACCCTTCTCTTTTGCTGACTGAATCTTACAGGTCTTCCATGATGGCAGAGATCTTAAAGAACAACTTACCTGTTGGTTACAAATGAAAACCAGAGTAGGCTTGAAGAGAGCTCTATCCACAGAGAGGAAATTTAATGATAGTGGTGACTTCTCTCCAGGCACCCCCAAATTTCTCCATGGCCAACCTGTGTGTCTTCAGTGGATGGTCTCAGCTATCAGTTATTTCTGTGGTGTTTGGAGGGAGGAAGAAGATGCTCTGAAGTAACTGGAGGCTTTTAAAGATGGCCTTTTTCCCTTGAAAGATGAAAGATTTAATGAGGTCTGTTTTTAGGAAGAGGGCAGCCAGGCATTTGGAACTGTGAATGTGTTTTACCTGTGTGTGTGTGTGTGTGTGTGTGTCTGTCTGTCTGTCTGTCTGTCTGTCTGTCTGTGTCTCTGTCTTCATTTCCTTGAGTATGGTACAGAACTGTGAATGTGTTTTACACGTGTGTGTGTGTGTGTGTCTTAATCCCCCGAGTGAGGCACTGATGGCTGGCTGCTATGGCATCCACACCCCCTCATCTTCGCCTTTTACCACATCCCTTCCTGCTTTGTCTCCTTTCTTCCTCAGTGACCCTGACATTACTCAATTCTGCTCTTGAGCTTCCTGGATCTTCTGCCAGATAAAATGGGTCATTTCTTTAGCCTCCTTTGTTCCTGGGCCACCTTGACCACAATTACCCAGTTCATTTTGCCCCAAGGTTTTATTCTTCTCAATATGACTAGTTATGGGGAAAGGACAGCCTTTGGGGACCCAATTCTGCACAGCCCTTGCTTCTGTTCCTGCAGCACCATCTTCTGAAGATGATGCCTCAGAGGACAAGTGTCTCTTTGTCTGTTCAGATCTTCAGGTGCCTTACTTAGGTCCCCAATCTTCAACCTGGGGCAGATTTGTCTGTCCCCTGCAGGCATTGGTTTGGTTGTGAGGCTGCTACTGACCTCTAGTGTCCGGAGGCTGACATGCAGCAGAGAGCCTCACCCTACAACATCATTTGGGAACTGCTGTTGTCTCACCTTTTTCTTTCTGTGGTATCATTTGCACCTCATCAATTACTAGCTGTTTAAGTCGAGCCCTGAAGCCCTAACAAACTAGGCTTCACGATCTGTTCTCATCACGACAAGCAATGGTGACGTGGGGAGAAATACAGTTCATTCACTGTTACGTTGGGAAGAACATATGCAATCTGGTTGACATGAGTTGACTGATAGCTGAGACCATCCACTGAAGACATCACAGTTGAGAGATATGCATAGCTAAGCATTCCTGGTCAGCATATGGCCTTGGCTGTCACTGCCCAGCCACTGAGAAATCACTGTGTTTCAATTCTGTCCTTCCAAGTTGTCAGTGCTTGTAAAATCTTTCTGGGAGGCGAATCCTCAGGCAGGAACAGGGTTTCAACCTTTCCCCACCATGAGAATCCCGCAGCAAATTCAATTCCTCGGGGTACGCTGTTTCAGGAGGCTGATAGCCAGGGAGGGGCAGAAGTGTCTCTCTGTAGAATACCTTTGAGCTTGCCCAGACAGTTTCACACCTGCATGATCTTTATGCACACACTTTTGGAAATAGCAGCTGTCTTCAGGTAGAGCTAACAGTGAGTTGGGAGCTGTAAGCAATGTTTAATGTCTTTTAAGTAAGAAAACCTTTGCAGGTAAAAACAAAAAGAATAAAAAGCAATGTACAGAAGAAAAGGCTCAAGAAAGGCATCAGTAGAACCAGAATTGTTTTTTCCACCCACCTGTGGGATTCCTGTAATTCATTTATTCAGGGCGTGTTCCTGATCAGCCATGGGGTGCTAGATTCAGTGTCTTAAGACTGATGGTCCAAAGGTACAGGTTTCCTCAGACATTGTCATAACGTCTTATTTTATATCTCATTGCTTCTTGTTGCTGCTCAAAGTCATCCCTCCTCCAGTGTTCTTATCCTTGTATTGTATAGTGATATGTTTAAATGAAATTATGCTAAATCTTTTGTTTTAGATAGTGTTTCACTGTATCTCTGGTTGGCCTAGAACTCCTAGAGATTTACTTGCCTCCTCCTAAGTGCCGGAATTAAATGGATGCACTACCACCATACCTGGCTGCTTTGTTTGTTTGTTTGTTTTTTGAGACACGGCTTTCTGTGTACCCATGGCTGCTCTGGAACTTCCTGTGTGGACCAGGCTGGCCTTGAAGTTTCGGCTTTTCAGCTGCTTCTGCCTCCCAACTGTGTGGACTAAGGAGGAGTGCATTACCTAACCTGACTTTAGAATTCGTTTCCAGATCTAGCAGCATATGAAGATGGCTAATGTGTTAGTCACGGTTGCTATAGGGAATCTTGAAGGGAAGCAGTCTTAGTTGTAATAAATGTCAGAGGTGAAGGCAGAGAGCCAACCATTTATGTGGGGGTCCAGGTTGGGGCACCCTACTGTATCCATCCCCTTTCATGCCAGGAAACCCCAGCATGCTGCCACATTTGTTTGTGCCTGGATTGCAGAAACTGAAAGACTTTAGAGTGAGGCTTGTGATGCAAGCTTGTAGTCATTGACACCAGCATGGCCTATATCTAGTGAGATACTGTCCCCATAACATTTATATTCTTGACTGAAATTAATGGGTATGTGGTGGATGAATTGTCATTTATGGGAAAAGAAAGAAACCTACTTTAAGTAATCCTTTAACCAATCCATGTGTTTAAGTAAAATACTAAGAGTTGTTCTGTTTGAAGGCAGCATGAGTTCTGAGATGAAATGATAGTGAATCGATACCAGACCTTTATAGTCTGGAAGTGGCGCCGTGTTCAGGGCCGAGCTCTCTGTTCTTCTCCTGTTGGCCGCCTGCCCCTCCGACCTCCGGTCACCTTCATGCTCAGATTTCTGCCATGGTAGACCCAACCAATCCTGTCCTCCCAGGCTCACTGAAGGCAACTCAGCAAGTCTGACACACTTCAGATCACAATATTTTTAAAGATTATTGTCATAGAGATGTAAAATGTTGCCACTTAACTGAAAATCAGTGGCTTTCCCTTCCTTCTCTTTAAATTTTATGTGTCTTGAAGATGTACTGGGCTGTGTGTGATGGCTGTAATACCCTTGGGCATATTTTTAAAGAAAGTTGAGGTTTTTCTAAAAAACGCCCTCATGCGTGACCTGCACTGTTCTTCATGTCAGAAACTGTGTATTCTCCCACACAGTGTCTCTGCTGCACCTTGGCTAAATGAGGCATCCGTAAAATGGTCTGGGATTGTCTATGCTACTGAAGTCCAGTTTCCAGATTTGAAACTGTTTGCAGGAGGCGCACTGCTGCTTCTCGGTGATGGCCTAGTCGTGCAACTGTACAGCAAGACGAAGCGTGTAAAACTGTGCAGTGGTGCCGTGTGGCCTGTCACCTCCCTCCTCTATCCTGAGATGGTTCAGCTGTCATCCATGTCCCCAGCTGGCTGTTGGGCAGTATGTAGCTTCCTGGCTCTCCCCAGCCTGTGCTTCTGATTACCCTGCTGCAGGAGGGACTTTGTAAGTGAGCCATATACCCTGGCCATGCCTCCACTGGGGCCACACCAGGGGATCTCCCTGGTTGGTACTGAAGATGGAGGGATGATGTTTCATTAGACAGTTAAGGAAGTAGCTAAACTACCAGTAACCCAAGGCAGGCAGTGATGCCCAGTGTCTGTCACCTGGATTCAATCCTTCAGATGCTGACTTCCAGCCATAGACACACAAAGCTTCCGTGGAGAAAGAATTAGTCCTGGCTCTCTGCCCCGCCCTGCCCTGCCCTGCATGTTGGTATTTCTCTAAGGCAAACTGTATGGAGCATGCAAGTGTGTAGCATAAGAAAGACCCTCGAGTTTTAGTCCGGTCTGACTGTAGATAAACTCTGCAACCTTGAGTAGAAATCACTGTTCTCATTAGACGTTGATTTAATTTTGCTTGTTTGCTTCTATGGAACATGAATAACAATGATTGTAGTGAAAGCGTGCTTAGGCAGGAGTCTGAGCTGTCACCTGGGGATGGGGCATTAGGGGACCTGTAGGTATGGAGGGGGTCAGATAAGGATGGGGGTTTGGCTTAAACTGACTTAGTAGGTTTGTTTGCTCAAACTGGATTTTACAAAGAAGTAGGAAGATGGCCTGAGAGAAGGTTTAGGGGCCTGACTAACACTTGATCAAGCAGAGAATCTCTTGTCAGTTTGCCCCCACGGTGGCTGGTGTGGGAAACTGAATAGGCACTAGTCATATTGTCATTTAAAATAGGTTCCCATTGGATTTTAGGAAAAGAACATTAAAGTCCAAGAACAAAGTTTGTTGGAGTGTTCGTAGCAGTCTCATTTCTTATCTTTTGTGATTTGCATGAGAAAGTGATGTGTTCTCCTCTAAGCTAGATCGTCCCTCCATACTGTGTACACGAGTGAGCATAGGGAAGACAGGCTCACACCTAGGAATTGATTTAAGGCAAAACATACGTTCACGACTGGAGAAAAGAGTCCCGACGTCCTCACCCCAGGTTTGGTTTGGTAGTATTGCTATGGCTCCCTGATGCAGGGGTTCAGGTATTATTGCCTTCTGTTTCTCAGTTTTGTTTTTAGGTCAGTGACTTGGGGCACCTCCTTTCGTATTAGACTGTCTGGGTTCAGAAACCCCAACCGTATCCTGCGACGGTGTGTGACTCGGTTGGCTGCACAGCCTTTGCAAGCCTCTTTCCTCATCTCTAAGTGGTGATAGAAATCCCCATGCAGTCACTGAAGTGCAGCATGTAAATGACTGACTGACTGTGGACCTCTTAGCTCAGGTTCAGAGGAAGCTCCTGCTGGACCAGCTTCGGCCAGTGGTCTATTTAAGAGATAAGCGATGACTGCACAGTTCAGTTGTGATTTGAGCATCTCTACTTGGTACTTCTACTGCATCTGTTCTTTTGCCCCAGGTGAGGATCTTAATCTGTTCCTTTAAAGTTTAATACCAGTGATTTGCTGCCCCCTGCAGGTCAACGTGAGAAAAGCAGACCAAGTCCTTGCTGGCTGACTTTCTCTAGTCATCTTGGTGGTCCTGAAGCCAAGTATGGCATTGCCAAAGTCTGTTGTTGTTTCTGAGACGTTTATCTTTCTAGGTGGCTTAATGAACTATTTCAGTATTCCTTGTCTGAAAGGAAGCTATATGTATTTTGGGGCTATATGTATTTCAGATTTTTCATTTTCTGTCATTGTTTGGATTAGGGGATATTTATATGGACTTTACTGGTTGAAAATGCCTGATTCAAAAATCCAGAAGCTAAAATCCTGACAAATTATAATGTTTTTCAGATCAAGTATTCCCACCCTTTGTCAGCACCATCTTAGATTATTTTTGGAGTTGAAGGTCCCGTGCATTAGCGATTTGATACTGCCTTTGTCCCCTAGGCTTGCACAGTTATGTCTGTTTAAAAGCATGGAAGGGCTTTTGCTGCAGAAGGCAGAGCTTAGCACTTGAATTCTGTTGACCCTCTTTGGTCAGAGTCCTTTTGTCATCAGGAACTTAGTCCTGAGCCGCACAGTAAGTTCAAGCCCCCTGCTTAGCTCTGTGTCTCGCTGGCTGGTGGGGGCTCACATGCTTGGAGTCTTGCATCCGCAGTCCCTTTGTCAGACAGTCTGACATGGAGGATGAGTGCAGGAGCACATGCAGGCTTTGCTCCCGACAGTATGTGACACAGGAGCACCCTGCTTCACAGTGACCCGTGAAGTTTGGGTGCCCCCCGTGACTGGATGCTGACCTAAGGGCTGAGCTGAATTTCTAAAACAAGGAGGTGCCAAAAGATTTAAAAGTAACGATCAGATTTCCTCCATGGAGATAGTCCTTGAGCAGTCCTCAGTGGGGACTCCAAGATATCTTAGCACTCATCTTAGATACTGTTCTGTTGCTGTGGAGAGACATTATGGCTAAGGCAACTCTTTAAAGAAAGCGTTTAGTCGGGGCTTGCTTACGGGTTCATGTCCAGCAGAGAGGCATGGTGTTAGAGCAGCACTGAGAGCTTTGACATCCTCATCTGCAGGCAGCGTGCAGTGGACAGCAGGCAGCACAGGAAAGCTCACACCCAGTGACATACCTCCAGCCAGCCAATGTAACCAATCTTCCCCAAAGAGTTCCACAAACGGGGGCCGAGTGTTCAGGCGTATGAGCCTATTACAGGGACCATTCCCACTGCAGCCACCCCTTGCACTCCCTGTCCCCCATGGGCTTGTAGTCATAGCATAATAGAAAATGTATCCAGTCCGACCTCAAAAGTCCCATAGTCTTTCACAGTCTCAACAGTGTTTACAACCAACTCTTTAACCCCCGTAAAATAAAAACCAAAAAGCAGATCATGTACTTTGAGGATATGATGGGACTGAGTATACATTGCCATTCCAGGGATGGGGAGGGGTAGAGTGTGGTGAGGAAAGCCCTGAACCAAAGCAAGACCAAAACCCAGCGCAGCAAATTCTGAATCCCACAACGCCGTCTGATTTTTAAAAAAGGTTATTAGTTGGCTCTTCCCTCCCAGCTTGGCTGACTGCAGCACACTCCACACACCGTTTTCAGCTCTCCTTGGCAGGTATCCCGCAGCTCTGGCCTCTCTAAGGCAAACTGGGCTTCCCCTTCAAGCTTGTCCCGGGACGCCCGTGCCATGTGCCGGGGCTCTTTGGCTTCCCCTCCCCTTCACTGTGTCTACCAGGTATTGCCTCTGCTTCTGAAAGCCTCGAGCTCTGTCTGTTGGTACAGTGTGAACGAACTTATTTGTATCACTTCTGCTCTGTTAATAATTCTTTCACATCTTGTGCGTGGGCCACTGTTTTGGTACTGCCGTGTTAGTGATTACGATAATTATTAATTACCTCTAAAAGTTAGTACACAGTAAAGCCCGAGTCGAGTGCTTCTGGAATGTGCGCACAGCTACACATGGCTCTCGTGGCTTCATGTGCTTCCCTTACATGTATCGTGGTGCCGGCCCGGCAGTGCGCTCTCTTCCCGCCCACACACATGTCCTTCGCCTGCTGTGTGCCATCGTCATGCTGGGAGAGGCACCACGTTACTGATTCAGTCACGTGAGTGTGGTGGGATGACGGACTTACAGGCAGAGGGAGCCTTCCCTGGTCCTTGATGGCAGCAGAATCTGTGACCTGGGAATGCTGGGAATGAGCGTGTAGACTGGGCAGGGTGAGTCACTAGCGTAAAGTCTAAGAAGGCGCCAGAAATTCAGTAATCAAATCATGTGTCAATACAACAAAAGTCAAAATGAGTGCAAACAAGATCCGTGATAACAGTGTGGGGAGTTTGGCCCAGGCAAGCCCAGTGACTGCATCACCCACGCAGAGCCACTTTGGTTCCTGAGACAAGAGGCCTTGTCAGCAGGGCCGATGATGCTTTCTGCTCCAAAGTTTGACATGGTAGGCTGTGTGTGGTGGTGACACAGGCCTTTAATCCCAGCACTCCAGAGGCAGAGGCAGGTAGGGTCGTTGTGAGTTCGAGGCCAGCCTGGTCTACGTAGTGAGTTCCAGAACATCCAAAGCTACACAGACCAAGAAACGGATTCTTGGAATTCACTTTGATTTTAAAAATTAGATTAAAATATGTATTTGTTTTCTCGTTGCTGGTGATAAATACCCAAGAAAAGCAGTGTGAGACGAGAAGGGTGTACCTCAGGTCAGTAGTTGAGAGGTCACGCTTTGGGCTTAGTGTTAGTGTGAGGTGGTGGTCCTAACGGCATCAGGAAGCCCAGAAGACAGAGGCAGGCCAGGCTGTGAACCCCCAACACTTCCTTTGTTGAGGCTCTGTCTTCTCCATGACCTTTCAGAAACAGAGCCATCTGATAGGGCCAAAGGTCCAGACATAAAAGCAATAGACCCCATGTGGCATATCTGACGTTCAAACCTTAGTAAAATAGAATTGAGGGGTTTGGTGGCTTCTTTAGATTTTCTACCTGACGTTTTAGCTGGGGCTTGGGCAGGGAAAGCGGGAAGCTGAAGACAGTTGCCACACTGGCACTCTCTTGAAATGTGGTCTTCATAGTGGGCCCCGTGGCTCTGTTCAGGTACAGTGGATTTGGAAGTCTCCAATGCTGTTGTCGGTCTTGTCTCTACATAGCAACAGAGCTGTTCTTCAAGGCAGGGCCTTACTGTATACCCCAGGCTGGCTTGGCACTCACAGCCCTCCCATCTCTGCTTCCTGGGCACCGAGATTTCAGGTGGGGGCTGACCTTCCCCATGGCATTGGGTGCTTCTCAAAGCTCATCCCGGTGAGGTACAGTTTTAGTAAAAGCTGTGAGCTTTTGCTGCCACACAGGAAGAAGAAGCAGAACCAGCTTTCATTAGGGCATCTGATTTGCTTCCTGGTTCCTTTATACAGTTGACACTGGGAGCGCATGAGCACAGTCTTCTCTGAGGGCCATGGTCAGGATTTACCATCCTTCATCCATTGTCTGCTGGTTTACTTGTGCAGGCTTGTATTGTTGAGACGTGATCTCCTGTCACCCAGGCTGGTGAACTTGACCTCAGCCGAAGACAGCTGTGACTAGTGACGGTCTCGTCTCTGTCTAAGTGCTGGGATTGTAGGCATGTGTCGTATGTAGTATAAAGGTGGATCATGGTGGGACCCCATTCTTCCGCTCTGCTGTAATTATCCTGCCTGAAGTATTAGTGGAAGCCAAGGGAAGGGCAGTTCTTAGTTCATTTGTTTAGCATGCTACATTGGTGGCTTTTATTAGCTGTCCCGGGTTTTTCTTTCATCTTTCCCTGAGACAGCCATCTCACTGAGCGTACATATACACAGAAAGTGGATAGCTGTAACCTCAATGACTTTGTTCTGGTTGGGACAGCCGAGCGGCTACAGAGGGATTTAGTTTTTCACATTTGACATGTTTTTTTTTTTTTCCTCCTTAACACTAAAGGTCTGCTGAAGACAGAGCCAGTGGCTGAGGAAGGAGAGGATGCTGTTGCCATGCTCAGTGCCCCAGAGACACTCACAGAGGAGGAGCAAGAGGAGCTGAGACGGGAACTTACTAAGGTGAGGGACGTTGTGGACCTTGTGCTTTGCCTTGTGGGTCTGCAGAGCACCTGGTAATAGCTTATGGCAGAAGACTCACAGTGAGAGAAAGCAGCGTGAGCTTGCACAGTCCAGAGTCTCAAAAGGGCAGAGGAGACAAAGTGATCCCAGTTGGCTTTCATGTGACAGAATGTGTGGGTTGGGTGGGCATGGGAGTCAGGGGTGCATCAGACTGCGGATGCACGGGCTCACCAGCCTTGTTTGAGAGCTGCACTGTCAGACCCCGGATGCACGGGCTCACCAGCCTTGTCTGAGAGCCACACTGTCAGACCCCGGATGCACGGGCTCACCAGCCTTGTCTGAGAGCCACACTGTCAGACCCCGGATGCACAGGCTCACCAGCCTCGTCCTTTGCTGCATTATGGGCTAGGCCAGCCTCCTCCCTTCTTTCCTTTCTTCTTTGTTCCAGGCTTCAGCCTGATTTCTGGAGACATTTCAGCTGCCCCCTTTCCTAGCTTCCTCTGTAAGATCTTAGAATGGTGTCTCATACTGGACAGTTCAGCGACACGCAGCATAGTCAGGGTCTTGGTGTCATTCGGGATCTGAACATCGTTCCCCTGTTCCAAGGAGCCCTGCACTGGCTGAGAAGCCACTTCCACTCCCCTCCCGGCTGGCTTTTTTCTCTGATGAATTTGTCCGTGCTCTGGACGTTTCGCATACAGTGCATAGCCTTGGTGTTTTGGCTTCTCTCATCAGTGAATGTAGTACCCTTTTCTGTTGGATCACCTGCCAGGAGCTGCAGTCTGTTGTGTATATCCCCCACACTGTGTTTGGATTTTCATATGTCCACCAACGGCCATTTATGCTATTGACAGCTGTGGACACTGAACCAGCCACATTTATGTACAAATGATCTTTTAAATTCAGTTGTTTTAGATATATGCTTAGAAGTAAATTTATTTTACCATATAGTTATTCTATATTGAATTTAACATTTTTTTATATTTGCGTGCGTGCGTACGTGCGTGCGTGCGTGCGTGTGTGTGTGTGTGTGTGTGTGTGTGTGTGTGCGCACACACATATGGAGGTCAGAGGACAACTTTTGCAGGAGTCACTTCCCCTTCCACCAAATGGAGTCCAGAGATGCTACTCAGACTTGGTGGCATGTTTAACTTTCCCCCCAATATAATATTTTTATTGATTCTTTGGGGACTTCACATCATACACCCCATCGCATTTGCTTCCCAGTCCCTCCCTGTTAATCTCACGGCCCCACCCTTGTGACCTCCCTCAGCTAAAAAACTCCATGTTGTGTTGTTTGTATATTCAGTGGAGCACGGTCAGACTCCCTGTGGCCTGCCCTCAGAGCTGAGTCCTTCCCCTCATCCCTGCCGGAAGCGCTTCAGCAGACTGTCACAGCTTTCAAGATTCTCTTCAATGGTTCTCTGTCTAGGCTGTTACTATTTTTGAGGGTGGGGTTGGTGAGTGGGGTGGGGTGGGGTGGGATGGAGGTAGGGGTTGCCACAGAATTCTTCCATGTCCCTCTTACTCAACTGTCATCTGCAGTCATCTCTATCATTGGCAAATGTTCTTCGGGAGCCTGGATCATGGCATTAGCACAGAGCACAAAGAGTGCTTCCAGTTGCAGTAGGGTCACGGACCCAGACAAGACCCTCTGATGCAGCTGGGATCATGGACCCAGACATGGCCCTCAGGGGCATCAGACTTGGCTGGTCTGAGCCTCTACTAGGCAGCTGGACTTGTCTGAGCATCTCATGGTAGTCTTCACTGCTTCTGTGTGCTTGGGGAGAGGGGGGCCTAGTGAATCTGCTCAGTTTCAGGGACTTCTGAGGCTGTTTGGAGTTGTTCATTTCCTGTGAGGTAGGATGGAAAGTTTTACCCTTTCTTAGAGCATCCTGTTGTTCTACCTTCCCCTTTAACATTCAGTATTTTAAGGAGCTTCCCTCCAAGGTTTTAATTTAGGAAGGAAACTGCTTACACTAGGCCATCTTTTTGATTACTTATTTGACTTACTGTGATATGCCCATGTTTTCTCTCCGTTGTGGTGTGGAGCAGAACTTAACAGCTGAACGATGTTCTATCTTATGGCCGAAGTTTGCTCATTCTTCAGTGATGGACATTTAGATTGATCTCCCTTGGAAGCTGCTGTGGACAGGCCTCCCGTGAGCCTGTGTATGTACATTTGTCTGGGGACACAGGTTTTCTGTTCTGTTAAGTTTCCACCAGACGCTGTAGCTGTCTTCCGAGGAGCTGCCACACTGTATCAGCATGTGAGGAGTCAGTTCTCCTGGTCCTGGCCACTGGGTAATGTCTGTGTTTTATCGTGTTCCTAAAGTGGCTATAGGGTGGCTTTTTCATTGACAGTCTCCCGTCACTAGTGGATGATGCCGGTCACCCTTCCATTTGCTCCTGTCATTTTTATATTTTCTGTGCGCATTGTCTAATTCCTTTGCCCATTTAACAATTCCATCCTTTGCCTCTTTATGATGGAGTTGTAAGTTTCTTCGTCTGTATTGGGTACAACAAGATATGTTTAGCATAGGCTTCGAGGATATTCCTCTAGGTCGTTGGTTTCTTTCTATCTCACCGTGAAGCACAGCAGTTATTTTCAGAGGGTGGGCGGGTTTCAGATAAGGTGTCCTGTAGCCCAGCCTGGCCTGAACTCACAGTCACAGTGGCTTCAAGTCCTGATACTCTGTGCCAGACTTCAGTTTTTAGTGTTCAGTTTTCAATTTTGATAAGCTCTGCTTCCCCGCTCTGGTTACTTGTACTGTAGGTGTTATATCTTTTTGTTTTGTTTTGTTTTAAAGCCTAACTGAGGTTTCTGAGGTTTTGAAGATTTGACTTCATGTTTTACTCTTAGCATCATACAGGTTAGCAATTATATACAACTTCCTGAGCCACTTGAGAGGGGTGTGTTTGTGTGTGCGTGTGTGTGGCGAGTTAAGGGCTTCCCTTTATTCTTTTGCATATGGAAACTAATTATCTGAGTTGTATTCGTTGGGACAAAAATCCCTGTTCTTTCCCCACCAAGGTCTCTTGACACATTTGCCAAAGGCATTTTATTTTTGATTCTGAATTCTGTCCCATTAGGGTGTCTGCGTGCGTTCGTGTGTGCTCGCATGCGTGTGTTTATCCTTCGTCCTTAGCACCATGGCTTTCCTTACTGCACCCTCACAGCAACTTCCTCACTCTTCTTTACATCTCTTACATTCGCCTACACTCTCAGGGTCTGTGCCCTTCCCTCACCCACCCTGTTGGAAGAAGCGACTAAAGCTGCCAGGTGTGCTGTAGCAGCAGACACCAACCACCAAAAGCAAGGCACAGGGACACTGCGTGTGCCTTGTTGGGAAGGGCTGAGGTGGCAGGCCGTGCCATGAATTTGGGGTGTGGTAAAGACAGGCATTCACCCCTGCTGCAGAAGTGCTGTCTGGAAACCTGGGCGAGGCTCTGGCTCGCCATCATTGCTGCTGACTCGGGGTGAATTGTACGGCTTCCTGAGTTTGGACTCTATTCATTCTTAAGCTGTTGCTCTTTCCTTCTCATGGTCTACTCTTAAGTGTATCTGAGCAACCTACCCAGTCAGGTCCAAGATTTGAGCCCAGAGGAGCGCTCCTTTATTTTGTACTCACTTGCCCTTTAATGCCATCTCAGTGCTGGTGTACTTCTCCTGTTTGTTCTCCCTCCTTCCGCCTCTCCCTCCTGTTCTCAGTAGATTCTATTAGTCTTCTCGCCATTGTTGAACAGCATATCACTTGAGTTTAGGAGATGTACTTTCTGGTTGAAACTGACTCAGCAGAGCCGTTCGTTGTTTTCCTAAATCCCCTTGGCTTTGGAATCTCCTTTGGGTTTAGGCACCTACCACGCATGTCACATGATCTCACTCACACCCAGGTGCTTCTGCCTCCAAATCGTTTCAGCTTCTCACTTCCTTATCTTGCCTTTCAAAGGCTCCTAGAAGAGAGTCTGCTAAGTCCAGCTCCTCTTTCATCAGGCACATCACTAACCCTGAGCCGTGGGATGCCTATTCTAGAGTTGGGGATTCATGTAGTGCAAGGCCCTTTAATAGATGTTGCTTAGTCCATATGGCCATGGTTTTGATGGATTCACTATGAAATCTTATGAAATACACAAGAAGATTGGTTGTACATGTTTAGTGGGAGACAGCGATTACTTGATGTAGTGTATAACAGCAGCTTTTGTAGGAAGTCCAGTGGAAGAGAAAGCATCTGGTAGGAAAGAGGTCAGCACAGTGGTGTTCTGGTGACTTGAGTATTTTCTTCCATGTAGAAGGGAGAAGCACCGAAGCTTCTGAGGTAACAGAGCAGGACAACCAGCAACATACAGAGTAGCTCTGCTGGAGAAAGCATTATGTACTCTGCTTACTAGACAACTGTGTTTATAAAGAGACAGCTAAATTAATAAAATAAGTGTAGCCATGTGTGCTGGTACACAGCTTTAATACTAGGACTGCAGAGTTAGAGGCAGAGGCAGGTGGATCTCTCTCAATTTGAGGCCAACCTGGTCTACATAGAGAGTTCCAGCCAGCCAAGATGCATAGTGAGACTCTTGTCTCAAATGAACAAACCTACCGCCCCCAGAAGTAGCGATAGCATCAGCCCATGGCTTGCTTTGATGTCCTTAACAGTTTACAGAAGAGCTCTTGCTGTGTTTCCTCCTCAACCCCGTGATCTACAGGTGGAAGAAGAAATCCAGACTCTGTCCCAAGTGTTGGCTGCAAAAGAGAAGCATCTTGCGGAGATCAAGCGGAAACTTGGGATCACCTCGCTTCAGGAATTCAAGCAGAATATCGCCAAAGGGTGGCAAGATGTGACAGCAACCAACGCGTATGTTCCCTGGATTGTGCACATTCCAGACCGTGTCAAGGGCTGCTTTGCTCCTTTTCTCTGGGGAGAGGAAGAGGAGTGCAGTGAGGATGTTTCCATGGTTTTCTTTGGATCACACAGCCTTTTCTTTCCAGTTCTTTCAGAGTACCTGATTCCTTTCTAATTTTGGTTTTCCAGAACATTTTAAGGAATAGAATCTCATGTACAGGTTGAGGGAACTGTATTCAAGTTTCAGGAATGTTGGATAATAGTTTTCCCTTCCTGCGTTGTTGTCTTCTCCTCCTTCTCCTCCTCCTTCTTCCTTAGGTTTTAGTTCCACACCATCAGAAAATGTTAAATGGGAAGTTTTAGAGATAAAATGAGTAAATTTTAAATTGCATGCTGTTTTGTGTAACATGACTAAAGCTCTTGCCATCTTGTGTACAGCTTGGGACATACATGACTCATCTCTTCTCCAGTGTATCCATGCTGTATACTTCACCCGTCTTAGGGTTTTCATTGCACTGAAGAGACAGACACTGTGACCACAGCAACTCTTAAAAAGGACAACATTTAATCAGTGCTAGCTTACAGCCATCATTGCGGGAAACATGGTAGTGTGCTGGAGAAGGAGCCGAGAGGTCTACATCTTGATCCACAGGCAGCAGAAATGAAAATGACCCTAGGCCTAGTTTGAGCATCTGAGATCTTAAAGCTGGATCCTACTTCCTCCAATAAGACCACACCTCCTCATAGTGCCACTCCCTACCACAAGGCATTTAAACACATGAGCCTGTGGGGGAGCCATTCCTATTCAAACCACCATATCACCTGGCCCTTAGTTACTTAGCGGTCATGTAAGGGAAGATGTAGTGTTGATGAGCAAGGCCACAGGTTTGAGTCCCAGTACAGGAGGAAGGAGGATGAAGAGGTGGTCAGGATCAAGTACTGTCAAGTGGGACACGGATGGCCTCACTGCACTGTTGTCTCCTAACTTTGCCAAGTCACAAGCTAGATCAAACACAAAAGGCAGACATACCGCTAGAAGCCTGCTCCTCCCTCACCAGCACAGTATTGATGCTGGATCATAATCTCTGTGATCACAAAAGGAAAAAACTAAGGGACTGGCCTCCACTCTTAGCACAGAGGAGACACTGTGGTAGAAGAATCTTGGGCTATTAGAGCAAAGGAAAAAGTGACCATCTCCGCACATGGCCAGAGCCGAGTTCAAATCCTGATCCTCCATTCTGAGTGACTGTAATCTGCAGATGTCACTTACCTTACCTGTTCCTTATTTGGGGTTATCTCATCACCCAGGCTGCTGGGTTACCCTGAGAACTAATAACACTGCCTGCAGAGTGGAAAACCCGATATAGGCCCCTCCATATACTGATACTGACAGAACTGATAGTTCTGAGATCACCAGTGGATGCCAACAGTCACAGCTCACCCTGAACCCAACCAACGCCATGTCTTCTCTTACATGATGACGTCCTATCACTGAGCTGCGTCCCTAGGACACGTGTTCATGTTTTTGTTTAATTTTCCTCATGTTGGCAGAGGAGAACATACAAGGAACTAATCTCTGGCTCTGTTAACCAGGAGCACTGCTTGTTCCCAGTGTTTGATCTAGATGTAGAAAGAAAGAAAACAAAACAAACACAGACACAACAAAAAAATCTTCTGTCCGCAAAAACAATGCCCAGCACCGATTTCTGCAGCAGAGAGGGTTGTCCCTTCCGATAGATTCCACATTTCTGTTTGGTTGATATGAAGTGGAATGATTATTTTTATTTTAGTATTACAGTAAATATCATACTATAATCGTTTGTGTATTGATATCTTATATATATACATTGAAAGTCAGTCAAGTTCTAGCTCCAGCAAGCTAAATTACATATCATTTGGATACTATAGCATACGTGGGTTATCCTTTTTGCCTCTGACCACTTTCTATGTGGTAACATCACAAAAGCATCTGGGGAATTGGATTTACACTGTGCTCTGTTTGTCTGATGTAGAGAAGGGTGAAAGGGCGGTGAGCTTTCAAACTTTGGCTCACGTTCAGTTTTGTTTCATGATTGGTTTTAACCCGTTGACCCTAAAGTACAGCTCTTCTCTAGAAAGAAAGAAAAGATAGTTTATTCCTGAGCCAGATGTAAGCAACTGTGGCCTGGAAACAGAGACTCGGGTTGCCCTGAAAAATGCATTCTAGTATAGAAGTGACCACACAAGATTTTCCTGGTCTCAGAATGCCTGCAGCATTTTCTGTCTCTAGTCACAAGTTCAGTCCTGTTTCTGTAGAGAATCTTACTCTGTGTCTTTATGTCTGAGCAAGTGTGGCAGGAAGAGGATGGCTTCAGTGCAGTTCCTCAGGGGCCAGCCATCTGCTGTTTCATTTGTTTGTTTTGCTCTTTATTTTTTAAGGCAGGGTCTCTCTCTCTAGCCTGGAGCTCATTGGATTGGCTAGAGTGGCTGGCCAGTGAAGTTGGGGCCCTTTTGTCTGTCTCTCCCAATACTTGGATTACAGGCCAGAGCTACCATGACCAGCTTTCCCTATATGGGTTCTGGGTTCTGGGGGGCTCAAAGTAAGATCCTTGAGCTTGGAAGGCAAGCACTTTATTGACCAACTTGCTTGCCCAGGCCCTGGCCTTACAGATATTTTTAATGTGTGTGAAGCTTTTCTTTTTGGCAGGGGCAGGGACACTTGAGTTTTGCCAGCCCCACCCTAACTGATCAGTCCATTCCTTTCTCTGCCTCTATCCAGAGCACCAGAAAAACACGATGGCGGGACTGTCACTGCCCTGGTGGTTTCAGAGAATGCTAGAAGTTCTTAAAACTGTCCTGTTCTTGAGTTCTTCCACAGCTGAACACTGTACTGGAAAGAATTTACAGAAAAGCCTAGCTGACATTTTTCCCCCTGTTCATTCTTAATTGACTATAGATACAAGAAGACATCGGAAACCCTATCGCAGGCCGGACAGAAGGCCTCTGCTGCGTTTTCATCGGTTGGCTCAGTCATCACCAAAAAGCTGGAAGACGTAAAGTATGCGTGCCTTTTTTCTCTCTCACTGAGTCCTGTGGCAAACCGGACTGTACACTGATTGCTGTCCCTCCCTGCCTTTGGGTCTGGGTGCTGCTGGGTTGTCCTCTGTTACAGAGAGGGAGAGTACTCCTTCAAGGCCTGGAATGCTTGCCTGAATTCCTCAAGGCCTAATGCTCTAACCTCCAAAACGAGCATCGTGTGAGCCCCTTTAAGGGCTGCTGAAAAATTCTGGTTGCAAACTGTTGCATCTCAGTCCTTCTGATCCTGCATACAAGTACGTCTGTGGTTTGTGGGCAGAGCCAGGTACCTTTCTGGAGAGGAGTGCAAGAGCATTGAAGTGCACGCTCAGCTTCGCTGTCTGTGTGTGACATTTGTGTGTCATGGTGTGTTTGGCTCCAAGGTGCTTATGTGAGCACCAGTTCGTACTAACCCATAAGCTTTACTTATGTTCGTGCTCAGGCTCAGGTCTTGATTTTGAGTTTCCTTTTTTTTTTTTAAATTGTGCTTTTGTATTTGAGATTAGTTTGCAGACTTTCTTGTCGTTTTGGTAAAACCACTTCATGGTGCTTTTGTGCTTCTTCCATCTACCCCTGCGGTTAGAATAGAGCTGAGCATAGTCAACATGGCTGACATCGGCTGTACTTGTGTTGGTGTGCACACTTTCTGTTTGTCTCTTTCTATGCCTAGATTGCATGAGTCTGTAAGCTCTATTTGTGGAGAAACATAGGTTTTACAACCAGAATTTTGTTAGTTGAACCAGTTGGTTCTATCAGTACATTATACTGTCTATTAAAATCCATCTCCTCATGCATTATATTTGAGAGCTACATTGTTATAAACTTACTATCATAAGGACACATTTCCTGAGAGGGGGGCACCTGCTGGGTTCTTTTAATGTTGACTGATGCTGTAATGTTCTAGGGGCTGTGTAAACCGTGCAGCCATATGAAAGTAGGTTATTTAATGGTGATAGATCTGTCAGAACTTCCTTTCTGTTTTAATGCTTCCTCTGGCTTCTTACAGATTGCAAGCTTTCTCACATTCATTTAGGTAAGGAGAGTTTGAACCCTTGCTGCTGTCTGGCAGTCGTGCGAGATGAGTGTGCGAGGTTAGATGTGCTGCCTCTGTGGACGCGCCTGTGTGTCCTCTGTGGGATCTTCCTGCAGTCACAGTGGCTTCCGCCTGCGTGCCTTCTAATTCCCATGGAGGGTTTCTTGTATGCCATGTGTAACGAACCACTTGAAGGAAAAATTTGACACCGTGGCCCAAGGGATATGGAAATGACTTTTGAAGTTTTAATAATAATTATTATTATTATCAGTTTTACCATGGCATACAGAATTTCTCCGTTTTCATGTCTGATTGTTTGGTTTTGATGCTTTTGTAAGGATATTGGAATTCTTCACATGGGTCCTATTGTATAATATAATAGACTGCATGTGCACTGTCGTGTATTAGTGCGTCCGTCTTATTAAGGTTACAGTACTCTTTTCGTGTGAGATCTTACCAATGGTTTATTAGCATACTTTACTGTTTTATTATTTCCCCACTAACTTTTCTTTAAACATACAAGGTATGGTTTGTCAATGGGAAAGGGGTATTGAAAAGGTCAAGTCGTACCTGTAGGAGTTCTGGATGCTGAGCCCACCTCTCCCCCCTTGTGCAGACTCTGGTTCTATATGTAGGCATTGGAGAAGACGAGTGGGAGATGCTTAAAGGAACGGTATCTGGATCTCCACCTCTCTTCCGAGTGGTGCACAGCATCATCTTAGGGGACCCTTGCTGTCACTGCTGCCCATCGAGCAGCAGCTACTGTTTTGTTTTTCTCCCCGTCTTGCTTTTCCCGTTGTTTTTCTTCATCTTTTTTAAACTCTTTATTGGCTCTTTGTGAATTTCACATCATGTATCCCGATCCCAGTCAGTCCCCGTGTCTTTGTATCTGCCCTCTGCCCCTGCATCCTCCCCCACTAAAACAAAACACAAAACAAAATCTCGCTATGAAAGCCGAAGTGTGTCCCAGTGTGTCCCACAGCATACCCTTTTGTCCACACTGCTTGTTCATTGCAGTGAGTCATTGGTCTGGGTCACGGCTTCTGCTACATCATCAGTGCTTACCTGAACTCGTCTCAGGCATCTTGTTCTGTGTGTCATCAGATACTGCAGTTTCGGACCTGCAGGACTGGCTCCTTCATGGCTCCAGCAGTTCATAGATGGGGTACATACAGGGTGGTCCAACTCAAGCCCTGAATCTTGTCCCTAGTAGCTGAGTTGATCAGCCCACTGGCTCTCCCTAGTCTGTGCCACTGGGACCTGCTCTCGGGCTTTGCCCAGAAGAGGGCTGGGGACCACTCTCCTGTTCTCATGACCTCAGGGCAAACTCTCTGGCCTGATGCACAGAGGTGTGCTGGTGTGCTGGTGTGGAGGGACATATCTTTCACGCCCACCCCACCCCACCCAAAGGCAGAGCCCGCCACCAGGGCCGGCTCTATTGCTGCCCAGGTGAGGTGCAGACCTGTTCTTTCCAGTACAATAGCCGGTGAGAGGTGGGGCCAGCTCTGCTCAGCCCTTGGACATCAGCATGGTCTCAGGTAGCAGCCCAGACTAGGAATGTCCGTATGCCCTTTGGTGGTTCCCTGGTATGTGGAGATTGGCACAGACCTCTGCCGCCGCATGGCCATGGGTTCAGACATGGTCTTCAGAAGCAGAACTGGCCAGGACTTTGCTGGCCTCAGGTGGCAGCTCACATCAGGCTGTTCCTCAGCACCCTCACGTCTCCAGCTTCTTCACTGCCAATAATCCAGCATGGGCCCCACAAGTCCCTCTCCTGCAGTAGTGACTGTCAGGAAGGTGAAGATCATAGTGCCAGTAGCTATGGCTCATGTGAGTCATGATTGCCATTAGTGTACCAGGCTAACAAGATGGCATTTCACAGCCTTCCCCCAGTCCTGACATTCTTTCTGTCCCCTCTCCCACAATGCTCGGTGAACTTTTAGGGAGTGTTGTCAATGCTTGTCTTTGTTTTACTGACAAATAAACAACGTGTATCAGTATGTAGAAATCAAGTCTCCTGATGAAAACTTGGAAACAGGAAAAAAGATTCTTCTTTAAATTTCGTAATTCTTACAGATCAGAGATTGGCTCAGCTCACTTAATATGGTTCCGTGTTTTCCAACATATTGGTAAAAATCACATCTTTCAGATTATAATGGTCATGGAGACAAATTCTGACCACATTCCTCCAGGAACCACCCAAGGAGATAGGGCTGTTACTGAGCCCTGGCAACCTGACCCCTTCTGGGGGTTGGAGTGGAGAGCTAAGAGGGTGGACTCCAGAGATCCCTTTTACCAACTACTCTGAAGCAGATGGTTAACCCCATTAACAGTTTCTTCCGAACACCTCTTGTGTGACAAACACACACTAGTGATTTGGGATGTAGAAAGAGATGCACTGCTTTTTGCAAATTCAAAGATTAAACATGATAAACTTAATGAGATTTAGATATTCATAATACTTTGTCTAGGTTAGGGAAGAGGGGTGGGAGAGAGACAATGAAGGAGAGAGAGGAGAGATCGTGTGCGGGGTGGGAAGAAGGTATGAGAATCGGTGCTTTGGAGGGCTTGGAAGTAAGAGCTCAGCCAAGCTGGTTTCCTGGTGGGACCAGGTAGTGAACACTGACCCACGAGGCCCCTGGGGTAATCATAGAGCACCCCTAAAAGTAGCGTGTATGTTTCCACGGTTTATTTTTTGCTGTTTTCTAGACAGGCAACACATTTGAGTCATGCTTTTATAATGTGGGGAAATCCTTTACAAGAACATTCTCCTTTTAACCACTGCTACATTGAAACCTGCGCCATGGTCTCAGCATCCGGGGATGATTCATTGTTTCATTTCTTGTTATGTTAGAAATGCTAATCTTTAACTCTTTTAGTGTTTACTTCACGAGGAATTTTCCTTTCAAATGAATGCTTGTGTATACATCTCAATTTTTAAAAATTTGTTTTGGGGCTTATTGGTGCAGTGCCTGGCACTTTTGCTCTTGTATTGGTTAAGTCAGAAGACATTGTGGGAGCCGCGTGGGACTGCTTTCACAGGCGCGCCTGCCCTGTCGCAGGCACATCAGCCGTTGCTCTTTCTCTGCAGTTTTCCTTTCTCTTCCTTGCTCTGTATTATGAGAGATGGAAAGCTTAAATAATAGTATCAGAATCTAGAAAAAAAAGAAAAAGACCAGTTCAGGTTTTTAAAGAGAAAGAGTTATGGAAAGTAAGAGTGAGTATGTGGTTGTGAAGCCTGCAGAGAAATCTAGCCATTTGCTCTACTGTGTGTCCTCCCAGTGTTTGGAGATACCTAGTCGTGAGTCCTGCTTCAAGGGCTACAGATCAAGTTGGGAGCGTTTTCATAGATTTTGCTTTGTAGATGTGATCGGTCCCTATAGTCTGTCTGTTAAGTGGTGACTTTGGCTTTTTGCTGTGGAAGGTTCCATATTGTAGTCAGCTTTGGACAAAAGTGGAGACGATACATCAGTTGAAGAAGCTTTGTATAACTTTGTGTAGAGGAGTCAGAAATGAAAGAACAGCTGCTCCCCCCCAACCCCGGTGCAGCCTTGCCAACCCATGGGAAATTCTACCTGGTTGTGAGTGGAGCTGGGATTAGATAATGGAATGAGGCTGGAGCTGATGTGTATTCCTTGTTCTTCCCCCAAGATGGTTGCAGAGACCTTGACTTCAAAGCTATCTCTAGCAATTAATTTCTTCCTGTTTTAAATGTTTTTTTTAATTGTGAAATATAGCTATAGAAATGTACTCCAATTCAGCCCAGTGATTTTTTTTTTTAATATACAGAATAAGCCTCATTATAAACAGGTCCTTTGCCTTTTCCTCTGTATTGTCTCAGCATACTTAACATGTGCTAGCTTGTGCGCTGCCCCGAGAACCCATCCCCTGGAAGGAAAATAAACCTTTTTACACGAGGGTAGGCATAGTAACTAGATTTGTCTGTGACTTTTAAAACCAGCCTTTTCCCACATATCTCCTCATTTTGTTAATATCATCAAACCATGTGCTAATCCCATGAACACTAAGTGGATTATTTTTGGCCACTCCTCACCTTCTGTGGCCAGAGGCTTCTCCTGAAGTGAGCATTCTAGGGAGGAGTGTTTTTGTTGAAGAACAGAAACTGATGTGCCTTCACTTAGGGCAAAAAGAGAATGTTTGGCATAAATACAAAACTGTTTTGTAGATCAAAGAGTGGGGAGAGACGAGCCCAGCCCCACTCGAACCAGCCGACTACTCAAAGCCTTGGGGACTGAGATGGTGCTGGAAACTTAGGAAATCTGCAAGTTGGCCCTCTTCTTCCCTCCCTGGCTGGCTCTCCCTCCTTCCTAACCCTGCCTGGGCTCCATCTCTCCCCTCCTGGAAACAGACTTTCTCTCGGCTCTTGTGAGCTCTAACCATTTCCCCACAGCCTTTAAGTTGGTGTGGCTTTCCAGCTCGGAGATCCACCCCGATGGCCACTTCCTGTCTGATTTCAGGCTGTTGATCTTGTCACAACTACCACATTCCATACAGTGCCAACAGTGCAGACTGACGGTGGGCTAGAAGTGGTGGGTGATGTCCATTGATCTGTCATAGGAGTTAGGGTCATAGGTGTCTTGTGAGTGTGTAGCTCTTCTGGGCTTCTTTTTTTTTTTTTGTTGTTGTTGTTTTTTGTTTTTTGTTTTTTATTTTTTATTTTTTTGCCAGAAGGGCCCAAGGTGGATTCAAGTTCTGTTAAGAATTTCGAAGGATTGCTTTTCATTAACCTATGGCCTCCAATTGTGGGAACAGTATGCTTTACAAGATCAGCTAGAAGAACAGTTAACTTCTTCTTCTAGTGCAGGCACAGCACGCACCTCTTCTGTAGGGTGGAGTGCGTACTCTGGGACATAAGAGAGCACTGTACCAAGGTGTCCTGACTTTTACTACAGTTTTCCTAGTCTGCTGCACATCAGGATCATAAGCTGCGTAGTAATATCCAGGTAGATTTGATGACCTAACACGTCGCCATCTGTAAAAACAGTCATCGATGAAACTCAGTAGTAAACACACAAACTCTTAAATGTCATTGAGGATTTATACATAAACTGTTTGCTTTACCCAAAGGAAAGATTACTTACCAAAAAATCTATGCTAGTGACCAAAATAGAAGCCCAAGAATGAAGATCTTTTTCAGCCGGTGAGCTGATGTCTAGGGAAGTCTCTGGGAGAGCAGGCTGAAAGCTTTGTCTGTCGGTGAGCTTTATGTGCTCTTGTGGGGTAGAAGTCGAACCCCAGAATATGGAGAGCTCTGTGGTACTTTGATGTCTTCTAGGAAGTCTTGAGATCAGTGTTAACTGTCTCTTACTGAAGAGAAGCTACTGTTATTGCTAAGGAGTGCTGTGGAGTTTGTAATAACTTAGAGTCATCAAATGGCTGATAGATTTAGAAACCGGCCTGTTCCAGCCTAGAAACAAATACCTAAAGAAGGATGGCCAGTGGGGCCCTTCAGGGCTTGCTTGTGTGTGTGTGTGTGTGTGTGTGTGTGTGTGTGTGTGTGTGTGTGTGTGTGTACATACACACGTGTGTGTGCACCCACAACACTTTTGAGGGGAGGTGATGGACACTCAGTCAGGACTCCTAAAGACCCACGCTCCAATCCTGGTTTTCTGCTGTTACCTCTGATTAGCATCTCTTTCCTGAGCCTTGCCGCCACGTGGAGCCAGGAAGGCACAGCCTCATAGCTTTTCCAGTGTTAGGGGAGGGCAGGCCTGTCTTATGATGATGTCTCATAATGATTCTGATGCATTTGGCTCATAAGAGGCTCAAAAAGTAAATTCCTTTGGAATAACTTTGACATCTCCCTCCCACCTCAAAAAGCAGATCACTGTTCACAGTGCCAAGACAATGAACTGTCAGGAAGCTTTATTTATCAGACAGTGTGGTGATCTTCTCATGTCGGGCCACGGTATACTAACCTGTTTCTGTCTCTCTTTATCGCTGCCTCTCAGTATCCGCTCCATTCAGCATTCGATTAGCATGCCTGCTATGAGGTAAAGTATGTCTTTACAAGGTGCTCCCTGCTGTTTCTTTTTTGGATGTTTAACCCAAGCCACTGAGTAGAGAAGTAAAAGTCCACCTCTAACACGCTGTGTGTTCAACACTGTTGAGTTTGCAGTTAGTGTTCTTCAGTGTTGGGATAAATTCATGAGATCCAAAATGCAAAATTCTTTTTTTTCTTAAAGAATTACTATTTCAATTTCACTTTATAAAATCTTTACCTGAAAGCAGTTGAGTTGGGAAGCATAATGCCAGTGCAGAATGAAACTTCCCTTGTGGTCCGGGGTTATTGTGGCTCTTTGTCTGTGTTAGCTTTGGCTACAACCCCCTCACCTCCCAGCCCCCACCCCCACTCTGCCCCTGCCACCCCAAGTGGCCTTTAGAGCCAGCTGCCATCAGTGGGCCTCTAGCAGAGCCTAACTGTATTATCCTTGGCTTGGACTTGAGTCTAGTCGGAATCACCCAGAAGGGTAGCCTCAGTGCTGCATGCTGAACTCACCCCTAGGATTTCTGAATCCATAACAGATGTGGGGCCTGAGAATTCATTTTCCTAGGGAGCTGAGAGCTGCACCTGGCCTGGGTGGGGGTTGGGTGGGGATGGGCACATGGGAACAACCGTTGCCCATGTTCTACTCTGCGCTCTTTTATCTTTGTAACAGGGTGGGTATTTAAGATCCCATGGGTGAGAGACAAAGGCCCAAAGTGTGGAGGAAACGTAAGATTCCGAGCTCTCTGATCTCTTTTGGTCCTTTTCTTCTCTGACTATGGTCCGTGGAATTGAGGTCCTGGTAAGGGAACCTCACACAGTTTGCTTGTCCGGATGATGTGGTGTGTGCTCACACCTTGCAAGATGAGTTGCTAAACCAGAGTTCTAAAGCACAGGGCCTGGGTCCAGGGCATCTCCTGGTGGCATTTCCTTGCATTCTGATGCATTGTTAGGGAAGGGAATGACGGAGCTGGTCTTGCCTAGCTTCTTTCTTTCTGTACATGTCTGTAGGACAGCATCCCTCATATCTCAGAGTAGCCATCTTCATGAACATAAAAGCAGACAGCTCAGAAGCTGGTCTGCCATGGTAAGTGTACATGCTGACCCCTGTGCACGCACATCCGGAGAAGTTCCTGCCTGCCCTATGGCTGATTGTGAACAGCAGCAGTGAGAAATGCGGACTTTTTCACAGTCTTTGTAATTTTACTTGTTTTCTCTGTCTTCATAGAAACTCTCCAACTTTCAAGTCATTCGAAGAAAAAGTTGAAAACTTAAAGGCAAGTAAAGGGGTGAATGATCTGACGACACACTGGTGCCTTAGGTTTCTCTGCTGTGCGCTACGGACATCAAGCTATAGTGAACTTTAAGATTCGTACTCTGCGTTTCCCTAATGGACACTGCACGTTTTCATAGGGTATTGTTGCTTTTGAGCATGTGTTGTAGCATGCTACACAGGGAATGGATAACTTAAAATAACAGTTCTTCAGACCTTTGCTTTATTTCAAATAGTCTTATAGCTGTACAAAATTTGCTCTAGCTTTTTTTTTTTGTCTAGAAAGCACAAAATATTGAAAAGTTAGATTTTCCACACAGTCTGAGCTGTTATGCTTTGAAACCCACCCAAACATTTTCCTTTGCTATTGAATATTGTGCGTCTTTGTTGTATATGATGTGTGTTTACATATGCCTTATGTTGGCCACTATATCTTTAATTTTTGGATAATTAATTCTGTTACCGCATTGATTTCATGAATGTCATGAAGTCGTCACTGTCATTTTACTATTTTTAAGGATGTTTATTTATTGTTCAGCAGTTTCACACATTATAAAATATATCTTGATCCTACCCACGCCCGTTAGTCCCTCCATTGGAGGCGCACATCCTTTCATAACGATTAGCTTTATAAGTTGCATTATTTCCAAGGTGATTATAAAATCATCAACTCTGGGAATTGGGAATGGTGGCTCATGCATGTAATCCCAGTACTTGGAGGCTGAGGCATGAGGATTGCCCAGAGTGTGATGCTAGCCTGGGCTACAGAGTGATATCCTGTCACAAAAACACCCAGACCAAAAACCAAACAAAACCAAGCAAACGAAAACTTTAGCAGCTCTTAGAATCACAAATGATATCCAAGTGATGGAGCTCCTGGTGTTCTATTCTGTAGTACTTGTGTGTAGCCCATGTGATCATTTCTTTATCTGATAGTCCTGATAATGATATAGGTATAGTTGGGTATAGTGGGTATAGTTGGAACAGATTAGTTGTTGTTGTTATTATTATTATTATTATTATTATTATTATTATTATTATTATTTTACATAAATGAGCCTGTTGGGCAAGGTGATAAGTTCAAGGCCAGCCTTGGCTACAGAGTCAGACCATATTCAAGAAAATACATTTTAAAACTCATATTTAGTTTAGTCTTTCAGAATATTGGAAGGGTCACTTATTCTTAAAAGTATCTTCTATTAGGAAGGCAGGGTGTGCTTACTGAGAGATAAAAATCCAGTGGGAGAAGGCCCGTGTGCTCATGAAAATAGGTTGGGAGTTCCTTTCTGCAGAGGCAGTTAACGTTGTTTCATGATGTCTTTTTCTGCTTCACACTTTCTAAAAAGTCTAAAGTAGGAGGAGCCAAGCCTGCTGGTGGCGACTTTGGAGAAGTCCTGAATTCCACAGCGAACGCTACCAGTACCACAACCACGGAGCCACCTCCAGAACAGACGACAGAGAGCCCCTGAGCTGCCGACCTGTGTCCTGCTGCCCACTGCCAGGTGCTGCGAGAGCCAAGCACATCTTGACAACGCTCACGACTGCAGATTTCTACCAGATGTGCTTTCATTTAGCTTTACTTATTTCTTTGACCAAATAGTTTGTGAATGAAACCAAGTGAAACCACCTTCCCCTCCACTCCAGGGAAACGCCCGTTAGCTTGCGGAAGGCCCTTTGTAAAGGAGACAGCACCGTAGCCTCTGGTAGTCCCTGCAGGCAACCACTGTGCTCTTTCAAATCACTTTCCATCTGGAGTCTACGTTGATCTTTCTTTGCTATGCTTTGAATCATTCTTTTTGGATCTCTGTACACTTAATCAATTTCTAACGAATACTGTCCTTTTCTAAATTCTGGTTATTAAAAGTCTTGGAATTATTTCATTACTTTCAAAGGAGAGACTACTAGCTACATCTTTTTTTTTTCTTTTGGATAAACAGTTATAAGAGGACCATATCTTGGGTTTCTGAAGACACCAGAGTAAAGTAGACAGGTGTGTGTGCATGTCAGTAGTTCTGTAAGTGCACAACATGCAGACACTCAAACTGCCACTGTCGTGAGTGTGGGCACCCACCCCCACCCCCTTGGTAACTGTCACTTGTAGCTGGGTCTACTTCAGTGTATCGGTTATTTATTATACCATTCTTATGCATTTTTTACAAGATTAAAATTTAATTTTAGGTAAATTAACAGAATAACATTGTGAGTCAAGTGTGTGATATTACAGTAAGTTGGAGTGTTCCCATACTCTCACTGATAATTCTGAAAGTCTAAAAAGTCTTTAGGTCTGTACAACTATAGAAATCCCACAAGGCTATACAACTACAGAAATGCTAAAATAATTCACCTTAGGGGAAACTACTCCCTCCATTAACTCCATTTAACACCCTCCAGGAAGCACAGACAGTTGTATGAGAAATGCAACTTGAATGTTTTTTATACTGAGGTGGTGTTGATAACTCGGAAGGCTGTGACGCGCTGACACGGATGAGCTGCTCATGCTGTACTTCTCGGTGTGTTTGTGACTGTGAACTGCACTGTAGACATTGTTCCCACTTTGAGAACTGTCGGGCTTGTGAATCGAAGCTTCCAGATGTCTCTGCTGAGTTCCTCTATTAGCTGTGGTTACTACTGACCCACTACCGTTTCCTTTGCTGTGTGTGTTTATGGCCTGTGAGGTTGTGTCTGTTCTCTATTGTGCTGGTTTTACCCTTGTTCATGCCAAATGTTAATTGCCAAGCTTGGAGTGACCTAAAGCATTTCTTAAAAGCATGACTAGATTTAACTGAGGATAAGGTTTCTGCAAACCAGAATCGAAAAGCCACAGTGACAGTTGTTACAAAATGACATGCTGCCATCCCTGATTGCTCCTTGGATGCAATGGAAACTATGCTCTATTATATGTGAAAATCTTAATAAAGTCTGAGTCTCAGTAGTATAGGTTTCAATATTTATTAAGTGGACAGTGGTCTGGACAAAGCTTGTATTCTGAAATCAACTGGTATTCTGGAAGCATTTCCCTAGAGCACTGGAACTGTAGAGATCTGTCTATAGAGAAATATTGTGATTATTCAATACAATGATTTTTCTACCAATTAGTCTTTTTTTTTCCCCCTTCTTCCCAACATCTTGTTAACAGATTGTTTCCTGGCTGCCTACCCCGTATTTGTAACCAGGCAAAAACAGAGGAAGATGGCAGTTTTTCTTTTTAAAGGAATCTTCATATTTTGTAAAGAGACTTTTCATATCAGGATAAAGGGGTATGAGCGTCGCGGAGGGAGGGGAAGGAATGTACAAAGAAATTCGGGGATGAGCATGAAAGGAACTCTTCCCACACTTCATCTAGAAACTCAATCTACTGGAAGGTGCTCTGTCTCACCAAAGACGTTACAGAATGAAGGACTAACTCAGAAAAGTAAGTGGGAGTTTTAGGATATTCGCATACATCTGGAATATTTGTTGGAGATTCACTGTAAGTTCACAGATACGAGGAAATGAGAAGCAGCTATTAACAGAAATGTTACAGAGAGGTGGGGGCCTCCGACTGGGCTTTGCGCTGTAGGCTTGTAGGCTGGGAGAACAGCAAAAGAGAAAGCTCAGGTATTCATGAAATCTCAGCTGTTTAAGGCATAAACGTAACGGACGAGCTCTGAGGCCTTACACAAGCAGTGCTCCCTAACTTGAGGGTCGGTGGGACATTAGCAAGAATTCTTAATAGTTTAGAACCCGGGAAATGAATAAAAAAGAGAACTCATCACCTGCAAGCTGATCTCAGCAACCGTTTTTTTGGAATACAGCAAAGGTTTGAACTCTTACTGGATCTTTTTAATTAAGGTACGCACTATTTTCTGTGACGTGTCCGAAAGCAATAAAAACTATAATTTGGGTACGGATTCTTTTTTATGTATTGCCCCTCTTTCAGGAAAGGGTGAGTCAGTCGTCTTTGCAACTTCTCCCAAACTCTTTAGATCCTGACATGAAAAACAGCAAAGTGAAGCAACAAACTCAGCCAGCCAGCCAGCCAGCAGCCAGCAGCCAGCAGCCAGCAGCCAGCAGCCAGCCAGCAGCCAGCCAGCGGGCAGCTGCATTGAATCCTGTCAGCCAAAGTGTGCTGGAGGAGACACAGTGTGACGTGACTGTCAGGATCCTGTGTTCCTTAGATTTTTTTCTTTTAAATTAAGACATGTCATTATGTTCGTATGTAAGGGTTATGTGCATTGAGCATAGGTGCCTCTGGCAGAGACAAAGGTTGTCCCGGAGCTGGAGTTATGTCAGGTGTGTGTGTTGGGAATTGAACCTGGTCATTCTAGAGAGTATAGTAGTATGGAGTTTGAACTGATGAGCCATCTCTCCAGGTCTTTTTGAATAGTTAAGACCAGCTGACAGGCCGGATTTTTTTCCCATAGCGAAGAGACATCTGACCAGAGATTAGTCCTTGGTTTTAGTGTCTGTCCTATTCTACTTGGATTGATGATTAAAAAGAACAGATAATACAAGACAGTGCCACTTAAAAAAAAAAAGTACTCTGTAGCTGTCTTCAGACACACCAGAAGAGGGCGTTAGATCTTATTACAGAGGGCTGTGGCCACCATGTGGTTGCTAGGAATTGAACTCAGGACCTCTGGAAGAGCAGTCAGTGCTCTTAACCACTGAGCCATCTCTCCAGCCCCAAGAGCTATTTAATATGAAGGTTTTAGTAACACCCTTTAGCACACTGGTGGTCTTGGGGGTGGCGTTAGGTGTGTGTAGTGCTGCTGATGCCACAACTTGGTAGATGAGGGCAATGGGTGGGATCAGGGCTTTGAAGTATGTTTTATTCATTTTCCTTGCTAACTGCCATGAACACTTTTACAGTAGATATTAACAACTTGAAGTGTTTTAATGGAGCTAGTAGGAAGACACACAGGAGCAGCGGTATTGCCACTCCAGTTAGTATATGCCTGTTGGTGCTTGCATAGGCAAAACTGCAGATACATCCCTCCTGTTACTCACTTGTTTTTTCTTTTTTTATTTCATTCATTCATTCATTCATTCATTCATTTTTGAGGCAGTCTCATATAGTTCAAGCTGCCTTCCATCTTGCTATGTAGCCAAGGGTGACCTTGAAGCTCTGACCATCCCACCTCCATCCACCAGACACAGATCACACGCATGCTCCACCACACGCTTTGTTTTTGAGACAGGATCCCATTACTCAGCTCAGGTTGACCCCTAGCTCAAAGTCCCCATCTCCTCACTACTTCAGTTTGAAAAATAAGTATCTTAAAGGATTGCATACCTTTTAATTCTATGCATTGACTTTCCCCCTTAACTCCTCCCTGATTTGCTTCTACCTCCCTACCTCCAACAGCAAACTTTTTGTTTAGCAAAATCATAGTTTTTGGCCAGATCTCCAGGAACCAGATTGGTTTCACCTCCTGTGGAGCAGGTCTTAAAAGTCTAAGAAGTATTTGATTACCCACATGACATGCATGCCAGCATTGCCCCGCTGGCCATGTTTGCTATGGCGGTTATTCGAGTTCACAGGGTTACAGCTAGGTAAAGCTGATGATTCCTGTCTGTCAGCAGCCTGCACGGCACAGTTCTAGTACATAGAGCTAGCATGGCCAGTGCCAACTTGATTTCTCCATAGTCTAGGGTCAGTGTGTGTAGTTTCACTGCCGTGTCCCAGTAGGCAGACAAGAGCAGGGACAGTCATCTCTATTGGGCCAGGTGTCTCCAGGAAAACCCTGACCGTCAATTTGAGGGGAGGTGTCCCAAACTTGGCATTAGGCTTTTTATTGGCAACCCAGGGCTTCTCAGATGAGCTCACTCCACTGTGTAGAGAAATTCCAATGAAAATGGTTTACTGTGAGTACCCACTCTTCTCCTTCCTCCCTCCTCCTCCTCCCTCCTCTTCCTCCTCCTCCTCCTCCTCTTCCTCCTCCTCCTCCTCTTCACTTTAGTATTTTTGAGACAGGATTTTGTTGTTATAGCCTTGGCTGTCCTCGAACTCTCTGTAGATCAGGCTGGCCTCAAACTCAGAGGCATCCCCCTGCCTCTTCCTCTTGAGGGCTTGGACTCAGGTTGTACATCACCACTGCCCTATGCATCCTCACTTTTCTAATCTCTCATTTGATGCTTTAAGTAAATTGGGGGCTTCAAGATGAGACTGAGACTCTAAACAGCCTGTCAACAGGAAGACTGAGAGTGTACAGTAACAAACCCCACCCCTATAGCGCTGCCAGCCTTTCAGGGTTATCCACCAGCTCAGGCAACATGAATATAACATGTCTGTTGGATTTAAAGGTAGGGCCTCATTTGTTCAGTACATCCAGATGCACAGGGACTTATGCAGAAGACGGAACCTAGGGCCTTGCCATGCTGGACAAGCACTTGAAGTGATACAATATTAAGTTTGCAAAGCAGTTCTTTAAACTTGGCACCGGTGGTCAGCTTGCTTTCCTAAGTAGGAAAACCAAATCAGCACTGGGTACAGGATTGCCCAAGATGAAAGTTCCTGACTTGGGGCTGCTGAGGGCTCTTAAATGTCACTGGTTATGCTCTACAATTTGCCACACTGTTTTCAAAAGGAGCTGAATGTAGTGATAGCCATAGATGGACATTTTCGACGAGAATCCACTTAACTGTCAGCAGAAATGGGTTTACGTGTGCAGTGTGAGATCTCACCTGGAGTGGAATCTACCTCAGGCTCCTACTGAAAGTAATGGTGAGTGTTAAGTGATGCATAAAATTATGCACCATTCCATGATCAGAATATACCTTCGGGATCAACATATGTCAAAGACATAAAAGAGGTTCTGTCCTGGCTGTGGTAGTGACAGTGCTTGTAATGTCCCACCATTCAGGGAGAAGCAGGTGTTGAAGGTCACCCTCAACTAACTACTTAGTGAGCACAAAGGATATTTTTGTGACACCTGCCCTCAGATTTAGTAATTTGTAGGTTGATTATTAGGGGTCCACCTAAAAGTCAAACACTTTTGCAACTATGGTGTTAGGTTTGATTCTGAAGTGGATGGACAAATTATGGGGATTTATACTGGGGAGAAACAAACAATAAATATCAAGTATTTGGGGATGGGGTATGGAAGTGCTACGCCTGGGCATATTCTGAGGATTAATTCATGGGAAATGATGGTAGTTAGCCAGGATAAAACTTCTGTTGGGTTTTGTAATGCAGGTGACTGGCAACAGAAGTGGCCCAGGACAGACCTACCACCAGTTTTATGAACGACTTTGTGCCGATTTGCAAAGGCAATATTCTTCCTTCCTGGAGTTTACAAAATTGGAGGGCGAACACAAAGAATGATTTCAAATCTCAAGCATGACACTTTCGAAAGTGCTGAATAATAAAGGCACCGGAGGTGCTTTAGAGCTTGGGGCTTCCAACTCCAGTAGGATAACCAAGGAGACCTCTGAAGACCGTGGGGTACAGCAGCTGCAGTGTCACTGCTTCCCATGCGAGGCATGCGCTCTCTCCATGGCGTCCGTGGGAGAGCGGTCAATTAGGCATTAATCTACGGGCCTCGCAGGCTCGCCCAGTATTAGGGCAGTAGGCGGGGCTCTCTTCGGCCCGCCCCCTGACCGGCCAGCGTGCGGAAGAGGTCAGAGGTCGTGCAGGCGTCATGGCGGCGCTGTGTGGGTCACACGCCGGGACTGTTGGGAGCCGTTTCCTGAGAGCGCTTGTCTTCTCCAAGCCTTTGCGAAATGCAAGTACGGAGAGTGGCGCCGAGAATGCGATCCACGATTCCTCCGCTCCTCGGGCGCGCTCAGGAGGCTTCGCGAGCGCTCTGGAGCGACACTCGGAGCTGCAGCGGAAGGCGGAGCTCGGGCTGGTGAGCAGGCCTCGCGGCGCCACGTCCGGAAACGGGACCAAGCGTGGGGAGGAGCTAAGCCCAGGACACTAGGAGGAGCCAGCATGGTGGGGCAGAAGCTGTCAGTGTTGGGGAGGGGCTAAGGCTGCGACACTAGGGAGGGGCCAGCATGGTGGGGGGATAAATTTGGTCCTTGTTGACATGGGCTATGCCAGTGACTTAGGGATGGAGAGAGGAGGGACTGGAGCGGCGGGTGTAACAGCTTCCTACCCTTGACCTGCAGCAGAGCGTGTGATTAATGTTTTCTTTCTTTTTCACGGCATTTACGGCCGTGTGGGTTCTTTCTGCAAACTCTTGTGCGACATTATGAGCAAAGTATCCAGCGGGTTTGTGGGGCAACCCACAAGATTTGGAGGAAAACAGCTCTAGGGCTTAATTCTGCCTTAAGGAGCTGAGGTCTGAAGCTCCCGGCCTGTCACAAACATCTTAATTGAATGCATAGGTAAAGTGACAGTTAAAGCTATTGTGAACTGGGTGTATGATTTAAACTGTCAGTATTTCACGTTCCTTTACTGAAAATGATCTTTTATTAAAAAAAAAGTTTTCTTTTCCATTTGTGTAAAGCATTATTTGTAAAATAGGGTAAAAACGTTTAGCTACATGAAGTAGTGCAAATAGACAATAAGGATTAAAAATTATGAGATTCCATTATGCATGAAGTTAGGTTATATAAGAAAAAAACCTGAATTTCCTGTGTTTTACTGAACAGTACACATGTAGATATTTCAGGATGGTAGGGTCATTTTAGTTTTGAGTGCCAAAACTTTTCTTTGATCCAATGATGGGAAGGACCTCAGGACATAATTTTGTGATTTTTGCCACATGCAGTGGCTTAAAACAATTTTTTTTTTTACTTATAGGACAATAGGAATTCTTTTTTTAATACTAAAACAAAATAGAAGACGATAACAAAAACTTAAAACATTAGAATTGGACAAAACAAACAGAACGAAAAGAGCCCAAGAGAAGGCACTTGTACACATACTCAGGAATCACATAAAAACACTCAACTGGGGGTTGGGGATTTAGCTCAGTGGTAGAGGGCTTGCTTAGCAAGCGCAAGGCCCTGGGTTCGGTCCCCAGCTCTGGGAAAAAAAAAAAAAAAGAACAACAACAAAAAAACAAAACAAAACAAAAAAAAACCCAAAAACAAAAAACCACTCAACTGGAAGCCATGATCTACTTTAGAGGACCTGGTGTAGACCTGGTGCAGGCCCTGTGAATGCTTTTTCCAGGTCTGTGAACTTTGCTCATGTTACTTAGATAGCCTTGTTCTCTTCCATCCCCTCTAGCTCTTACAGCATTTCTACCTCCTTTTCCCCTGGGCTCACACTGAGGGGAGGGGTATGATGGAGACATCCCTGTTAGGGCAGGATATTCCACCTCTGAATAATGTCTAGTGAGGGTCTCTGCATTTGTTCGCATCTGTTTCAGGAGGAAGCTTCTCTGATGATGGCTGAGCAGGCACTGATCTATGAGCATAGCAGAATGCTATGGAACGATTTTATTGGTACATTGTTTTTCTTTTTTAAGAGCAGTAGTATTTTGGATTTACTCTAGGCCCCCAGGCTATCTAGCCTCAAGGGCTTGGCCACTCAAGTAGTGTTTGCTATGGGTTTCATCTTGTGGAGTGGGCCTTAAGTCAAAGCAGATATTGGTTGGTTACTCCACAAGCTTTGTAATACAGCGTATCTTGCAGACAGAACACCATTTTAGATCAGAGGGTTTGTGGCTGGGTTGGTGTTTACATTTCTCATTTAGTAGCCTATAGACTAAGGGGTGAAGCTGCTATTCAGGCACCAGCTCGACCTCTCCATGTTCAATAAGTTGTTATGTGTTGTCTTCAACAGTGCGGCCTTGCTGTCAGTTTGTGGAGAGCAGCCTACGGTCTTGGCATCAGCTTACGTTGCTTGAGGATTCTCATGGATGTAACATCATCCTGTGACTGGAAGCTTCATTTTGTGACAAGACATAGCCAGTTGGGACTCTGTCTCCCTCATTATAAGTCAGTTTCAATTAGGTCACCTTTTCATATATGTGTATGTTTTAGGAAGCTTCTGATATACTAGATTCTCATATTACCTCTCAAATGACCCTTAATTTTAGCTCTCTCTTCCTAGATTCCCTCCCTTGGCCTCTTCTTTTCTCCTGCTCCCTACTCAATCCTCCTGTGTCCCACCCATCCATCTATGGCCATCTCTTCCATTTCCCTTTCCTAGGTAGACCTCTCTGTCCCCTCTGGTCCTTTACTCTATGCCTAACCTCTGTGTTCTACAGATCGTTGCTTAGTTATCATTGACTTAACATCTGATACCCCCTTATCAGCAAATACATACCGTATTTCTCTCTCTGGCTTTGGGGTACTCAGCTAGGATGATTTTCCTAGTTCCATCCAGTTACTTGCAGGTTTTTTTTTTTTGTTTTGTTTTTTGTTTTTTGTTTTAAACAGCTGAGTAGTACCCTATTGTGTAAATGTATCACATTTTCTTTATTCATTCTTCTGTTGAAGGACATCTAATTTCTGCTATTATGAATAGAGTAGCAACAAACATGGTTGAACAAGTCCTTGGATAATGGATATGCTTAAGAGTGATGTAGCTGGGTCTTGAGGTAGATGGGTTCCCATCTCCCGAGTGACTGCCACACTATGATTTCCATTGTGGCTGCACAATAGGAACTCTAACAGTGTCCGTCTCACTGGTCTAAACGACGGGATACTGAAAAGTTTCCATTCCTTAAGTTTTGGGGAGTTCCTTTCCTCCCTTTCCTCCAGTGCTCCCTGTTGTGGGGACACAGTGTTCTTCACTCAGGAGCCACTTCTACCCTCTTCAGAGCCGACAGTGATAACTGAGTCCTCAGGCTCACTTCCTCTGATGACCTCGCATCTGCTCCCCTCTTTTTATTTTGAGTTCTGTTGGGATTAATTAGGACCACCCAGGTAAGCCAGAATAACCTCCCTATTTTAAAGACAGCTTATTGGAAATCTTAATCCTGTCTGTGGGTTTCACATAGTCAGTAGCATCAGTTGAATGAGGGAAAGATCTTAGATATGAAAAAGTGAGTGTGTTTCCCTTTGCTTCTGAATACTGTTCTGACCAGGGTGTTCTGTTTTCTCAGCAGAGCAAGGTGTGTCCTGGAGTCCCAGGACACTTCCTTTGCTCTGACCAGCTCACACTGCATGGTTGTGAAATTCCTTGTTGATAGTTCTTGGGAATCCTGGTTTAGTTGTAGTCAGTGCCTTGGGGAGGAGGGCATCAGGAGGCTGGGCTGTAATCTCTGCTTTGGACGGTCTCTGCTTCACAGCAACTAGATGGGCACTGCAGTTGAGTCATTGTAATGCTGGGCCCTCTGATGACACAGAATTAGGTAGGTGGCTTTCAGTGATACTTTCAGAATTGTCTTTAAGTGGAGTGTCAGTGCTTTATTAGTGAGAAGCTTATTTAACCACGGGGTTTATCATGTGTCAAATACACGCTCCGGTTGAGGTTATGGATAGCAGGGACTATGGAGGTGGAGGAAGACCCATATGGGATGGCACCATCTCAGTCTCATTGTAAGTGCCGTAAAGCTGCACTGCACAGTCCCCGGGGAGTCTTCTCGTGCTGCGGATTAAACCCACAGCCTCGGACTTGTGCTCGGATGTATAGCATAGCAACAGCTGTTTCTTTAATTCTTTCTTTCTTTCTCTCCTTTCTTCCTTTCTTCCTTTCTTCCTTTCCTTTCTTTCTTTCTTTCTTTCTTTCTTTTTTTCCTTCTTCTTTCTTTCTTTCTTTCTTTCTTTCTTTCTTTCTTTCTTTCTTTCCTTCTTTCCTTCTTTCCTTCTTTCCTTCTTTCCTTCTTTCTTTTTTTTTCTGAGACAGGGTCCCCAGTATCAAGTGAGACTGGCCTCACATTTGTGATTCTCCTACCTCTCATGTGTTGCTCGTCATGACTGGGTTTGTGTTATAATGAAAACATGTAAATGATCTTTTAAAGAGTCACCTGGTAGAGGGCACGTGTTGCTAAGCCTGCTGACCTGGGGAGAATTGATTCCTGAAAACTGTTCTCTGACCTCCCCATATCCCTTGTGGCATGCTCCCTACTCCCCAGATAAGTATGTCTATGCCATGGCTACAGGCTGAAGTGTACAATTCAGTGAGACAGTAAAATCAAGTTTTTCACCGGAGAAATAGAAAACCCAAAACAACAAAGATATCATGCATGTGTCTAACCTTAACTTACAAGCACTGGTAATTTTCATATGGTAGTTTGTATCACGTAAGTATACTTTAGAATAAAGGTTTTCATGGCTTCCCTCCAATATAATGAGCTTTTAAGAGGGTCTTTTTCTCTCTTGTTCTGGTTTGATCTCAGTATTGAGCACATTGTGCAGTCCATGATAGGTATTTGGTAAATATTTGCTGTCTTATTTACTTGCTTTCCTCCGTGCTGTGACCAAGTACCTGACAACAAGCAGTGTAAGGAAGAAAGGATTTCTTTCTATCCATGGTTTGTGGGTATAGCACAATTGTCAGTGAGGGCCTGTCTGGGCATCAGGGACTGGAAGCAGCTGGTTACATGTGCCTGGAACCAGAAAGCAGAGGGAGATGAGTGACATTGTCAGCTCTCCTTCTCATTTCCCCCTTTCCTTCTGAAAGGGAGTGGGGTAGTGCCACACATATTCAGGGTAAGGCTTTCTCCTGTGAGTCTCTCTGGAAGCACCCTCACATATGGGAGATGTGTCTCTTCCATGACTCCATGGTCTAGTTGGGTTGATAGTGGAGACTAAGTATCAAGTTTACCACTGGATGTACAGATAAGTAGTACACAGTCACACAGGGACTTGAGTTGTCACAAACCAGTTACACAAATAGGATAGGTTGGGCTGTTAGTTAAATGTGCTTGTCCATAATAGTAATTGAACAAAAATGATGTGAGAGTAGCTAGGAAGCTCAAAATACCCCACTAGTTTTAAATTTAGTATTCGCTGGAAGTTTTGCTATATTCCTTTTTTATATTTGTGGTGAGGAGTGCAAATGGTTGTTAGGAATTGACAGGGATTTAGTTTGTGAGTAAAGTCACGTCACTTTTTGGAGTTTATGGGTTTAATTAATTGAAGAGTACCCTGAAATTAGAAAATGAATAAGTACTGTGTGATCAGGCTTTTGCTAGGCAAGTGCTCTACCACTGAGCTAAATCCCCAACCCCGATCAGGCTTTTGAAAGAGTTTATTTACAAAGTATAAAAGTAACATTGATTTAAAAAGCACAGGAAGGTATTATGTGAAATAAAAATCATTTTCAAGGATGGAAAAGAGTTTTTAAATGTATGCCTCTTGAATTTTATGTATGAATTTGTGTATACAGACATACACACAAATATAAACTATATACATAATATCATATATCGTTAAAAACACAGTTGGTTATAGATATAGTTTGCAGTTACATCACTGTAAAAGAATATACTCCTTGCTTTCAGAAAGTCTTGGCCTAAATTCTTGGTTTTGCCTTGTTTACTAGGTATATTTTAAAATTTTAAAAATATTTTTATGTGTATGTTTGCATGTTCATGTGGTGCCTAAGGAGACCAGATGATGGTATTGGGTTCTCTGGGACTGGAGTGTGGACGGTTGTGTGCCGCTATGTAGGTGCTAGGAATTGAACCCACTTAATTTGAAGAATAGCTACTGTTCTTAATGCCCTATTCTCTTCTAGCCTCTTCTAGCTGTGTTTCTTTGAAAAACTACTGCATATCTGTTTTCTCTTTTTCCTTTTGTTATAAAAGAAAGCTGAGTCATGAGATTATTGCAGGGTTTAATAATTCATTATTTAAAGTACTTGAAAATAGCCCCTGCCAGTAAACAGTGTAGTTTAGTTGCCACTAATAATTGCTATATTTACCTAAGTATAACTTGGAGTATTTTCCTTATCGTTTCCTTATTCATATGTTCAGTGTATACACAGTATTAACAATTCTGCTCATGTTTATATTATGGCCAAGACATAATTTATTTAACTAGAAAAGGCCTGCCTTCTAAATGTTCGGGTTGTTGCTGTCATGTTTCCCTGATAAAGATGATGCTACAGTGGGTGTTTGTAGCTTTGTGCTTATGAAAGCAGGTACAGAGGGTGTCCTTTGGGAGAAAGCCTCACAGAGCTCACATGACAGTTCTGCTCTGCCTATCCAGACGACCTCCCAGCTGTGGTCTTCCTACTGCCTCATCCCTTTTCATCCATGTGCATTTGCTCTCACTGCTCTGCACTGCTGGGGTGGAGCTCAGGGCCTCACTCAGGCCTGTGTGATGCCTGCTGCTGACCTGGATCCTCAGCCCACCAGTGCAGTTCCCTGATGCTGGGTGACTGAACCAAACTTTAGGAGTGGGGACTGGGATTGTGACTCCTTATCCCCGACTTTAAGTCAAAATTGCTGATGTTTTATTTTTTACTTGATAAATGAGCTATAAGATATAGTTGTAGTCACAAAAATTACATTTAGTACACATATTGGGGTTTATGTAAGAGTTCATTTGTAAGATGGCTTATGCTTGATTTTGTTTGAAGATGAACATTGCTGCTTCCTAAATGAGCTGGTTCCCGTGCTCTTCCCCGAGATGGATTTCCCATGTGCCAGTTCACGTAGAGACTCACCCTTGTGATCATATGGCCTTTGTGATCCTACCAGCCATATGAAACACCTTTGAATGGCCTGGGCTTTGCTTCTCCACTGCCTTTATGGTATGCTGACCACTCTGTAGTGTCATGAAGTCATTTCTGAGCCCATTTTGTCTTACTTTGTAGTTATGACTCTTGGAAAGCCAGGCTAGGTTTCACTCGTCCTTTTTGTCCCACTGCAGAATGCCATATGTGTGTGTGAGTAGGAATATATGTTGATTTAAATTGTAATAAAACTTAGGTTTGTCCCACGCGCGACTTTCCGCCGGCAAGAAGCACTCGAGACATAGAAATTCTTGCTATGAGTGATACTTTATTCCTAGCTCATGGAGAAGCCCTGTGCGCCGGCCAGGCGCGCCTATTTAACCCTCGAGCACGCATCCACACCTGATTGGTTGCTTACTCATGATCTCATCAGGCACGCCCCGGAATGGGCAAAGACCTGGCAGGAAGGCACTCTTGCACATGCGCACAGTTAACTACCTGAAAGGGGGGCCAGCTGGCGCAGCGAAGGCTGGCGCCATCTTGACTGACTTGGCCTTCCACGTGGGGCGCAGTGGAAGCCAGCGCCATCTAGTGGTCGCGCATGTTATTGCGGCCCTCTACATCTCACCCTTATAATTATATAATTTTATAGCAGAAATGATCACCCTATCGCGTGCAATGAGGAAACCTCAGCGATGTGCAAGGGCTGATCAAAGGAACACTGAGTCTCAATCCCAGTGCAAATGGACCCACAGGTCCATGGGGTGCAAGAGCAGAGAACTCAGATACAGAGAGTATCCCTCTCCTCCCAGTGCAATGGACCCACAGATCCATGGGGTGCAGGAGCAGGGAACTCAGGTACAGAGTAAATCCTGAACAAGATAACCAAATTCTAGGTGAGGCCCTTTGTACAATGGCCACAAGTGCTTGAGTGATAACGGCCTTATCACGTTACTGTTGAGATCTGAGTTTGTAAACCAACCATAGTATGAACACTGATCCACAGCATAGGGCTGCACCAGACAGAGCCACTCCCGATAAGTAGTGGGCACCTCATTTGGTCCTCCTCAGCTGTTGCCACCAAGAGCCGTGGTCAAGCCACTCCTATAATGAAATTTAGAATTTCCAATTGTTAGTAACTACTCCAGAAAGTTCACCCACTGTGCTTGCCTAACAATAGATTGGGGGAGGGTAACTCCAGACACTGCAGACACAATGGCTGCAGCAGAAATGGCTGCTACAATAGCAGCGAAAATGCCAAGGTCTTTCCCAGGACAGTTCAGGATCGGTCATTCTTCTCCCGAACAATCAGCAGGCAATGGAACCATGTCTGAGATCTGCAAAACCAGGGCAGAGTTCCCCAGTCCACAGCAGCTTCCAGCAAGCAGCAGTGCACAGAGGGTCAGCGCGCGGGCCGTGATGGGACAGGACACAATGACTGCAGCAATGCCAGAATTTCTGTGATGACAAAAGATGAGGGGGAATCCTCCATCTTCCTCTCAGGGCAGAGGAATGACTCCAGGGACCCGAACCACGAGAGCTGAATCTTCATGCTCCCAGGATCAGCATGTCTCACCAGACACTCAGGCAGCTGGCACATTCCTGCAGCATCCTGTAGAAAAAACACAAACATTCCCTCTTCCCCATATAAAATATCTGGACAGGAACATGTCAATAAGTGGATCTCTCTATTTCACCTAGGCAGAAGTATGCCTAGTTGTAGGGTGCCATAAACTTTGGCATCCAAATTTTTAAAATTGAAATAAAAGGAGCATTATTTAGCGTACAGGGATAACTCCCCCTTTTTATTTATAAAGATATTGTTAAAATATTATTTATTAAGATAAGTCCTCGAGGATTAAATTGAGGACACTGAGCACTTGTATTTATAAATTGACTTTATACCAAATTATTGTCTCCAGCATTATTGTTTTGGATATATAAAGAATGAGATTTTTTGACTAATTGTTCTTATGTAAGGCCTATAATCTGCCTGGTATTATTGTCCTCCCTTGTTAAGGAGCCCAGGCAATCCAGTTTGAGTTTTTAAATGTCCTATAAAGGAACAGTATTTAGTGCTCTTAACCACTAAGCCATTTCTCTAGCACCTCACAAACTTTATTTACCTAAACATAAGCATTAATTAGAAATGTCAAATCTTGTAAACAAGGTCCAGATTTAGCCTTATTTAGAAATCCCTGAGTTGGCAGGGTGAGGCTGGGCATTGAAAGTAAGCAAAAGGAGTCTTCCTCTTTTCGTGAGGGTGTGTTATCAACTCCATTACCATTTTTAAAGAGCTGGGTCTATGGTTTTGTTTAGTTGTCTGAGCCAGAGCACTGAAAGGACAGTGAGTTATCAGACAATTTACACTGAAATCACTCACTGATTTTAAGTAGAAAACCTGTCTCCAATAAAGCATTAAGTAATAGAAATCAATTGTAAACCACAAACCACACAATGACTATCAGTATATGAAGTGAAAGCTTGATTTTTAACATTTAAAAACAGTGGCTACAGCACGTAATTTAATAGTCTGTGTTGAAGCAGGGGAAACTCAAGAGAATAAACAAGTGATCCAATCATACCTGTAGCCTTTTTATTAGATAAACCACTTATAAATACAGTAAGCGCATTTCCTATGGGTTGTACGCACAAATATGTAGGAAGTACAAAAGCATGTAGAGAGTAAAATTATCAATTTTGTCTGAAAAATTTGTATATGTAATAGGCCAAATATCAGTATTTAGTAATAACCAATTAATTGTTGTTTGGAATAAGATATGTTTTACCAGGTTTCTATTTAAAATACTTCCATGACTCTAGTCCACAACTCTGTACTAACACAGCTGAAGCTTTATCTCCAATGTGCATAACAAAGACCTAAGTCCTCTGGTAGGGTGAGGTACTTAGCCAATTAACACATCCTTAGAAGCTTAAAATTAGCTTCAAATATTCTTTTCTGGAGTAGTGTAACAGCTACTCCCCAAATATTAAAGCTCATTTTGAGAGCAAAGGTTTGTAGTAAAAATTTCCATATACATTGAAAGATTTAAGTTCTAACTTCTTACAATGAAGAAGCAACAAAATTACATAAGGCTATTAGCCACTCTTTTGTAAAAATTTTTAATGATATCACTTCATGGGCTCTCTAAAATTATAAGCAAGCTCACAAAATAAAAACTCACAATTGCCAGGATGTAAACAAACTGCATAAAAACAATCCTCTAAATCTATCTTGAAATGGCAGTTGGATAAGCAAACAAGCTGTAATGCTCTCCCAAGTTCTAAAACCTCATCAATCCTTCTTAAATCTTGTAACAATCTCTACCTGTTTGATTTTTTTTCTCAATTATAAATAAGTTTGAGTTAGTCAATGCACCACTGGCAATCCTTAAGCACAATCCTTACGTTCTCCTTGTAACACCAGAGCACAACCACAAGGTCGCCTGAGTTCTGAGTAGTGACTAGGCAGCTGTCCTTGGGGCAGTGGAATTAGCATTAAAATACAGATAACTTCAGGGCAAACCACAACTATGGAAAGCAAAACTTAACCTCTAACAATCTAGTCTCCAAAATCCAGTCTCCAAAACATCGAGTCTATCCTTCATGCTACAAAGTTTGACTGCCAATTCCTACATATGAACGCAGGATGGTGCAGTCTCCAATACCTCAACAAAGAGACATTGTCCTAAAATCTTTTAGAAGCCTGGTTTCTAGAGTACGAATTCCATAAAAATATTATCTCAGTTTAGACCTGTTTCCCTAGGTTGGCTCATGCCACATGTTGTCTAGAATGACTCCATCTAAATTACCAGCTTTATGTCAACTTTCTGTTACCAATATTATACCTTTTTAACCATATCCAATAACGTAAAAGCCAATAGTCCATAACCAAGGCATGTAGAGCATATTTATACATTTAAAACCAATCAGAAACAAAATTGAAGTAGCTACACCTTTCTTTAATATTTAGACCAAGCACCATTTTTACTTTTTCTAGCTGTAATATTAAGAGAAGCATCTTGTCACCTGCTAAGTCAAATAATAAGTCAGGGATTTTTCTAAAAGAAACAACCATCCGCTCCCTTAACATAGAAGCTGAGGAGCTGTTGGTGCCTTTAAGATCAGCTCATGTAGCTGCTCATCCCCGGGCAGCTTCTCCAGCTGACCTATGCTCCTAGCTACAGGTGCAGGGCTCTAAAGGCCGATTGAAACTGCTTTTTATTCATTTGTTCCTTTTTGAAATGAGTTAAAACCAAATCAAGATGTGAACGATTGACAGATAAAGTTTTTACCATTTTTTTCTTTTGAACACGAAACATAAAACATTTAAACAACGAGAAACAAAAACCACAGACATAAACTGACAGACATGGACAGCTTGGTGCACCAAGGACAGACAATAGACATAGAAGGAAAAAACTAGATGGTGTCCCACCGAGGGGACCCACATATCCTACCTATGGAACCCAGAACCAGAAATAAGCATTTCTCCAATAGGAGCCAGCAGAGAGGCAGGACGTCTCCTGCTTTCCCTCTGTTCCTAGGAGAGCTCTGAAAAGGTTTTTCTCTTTCTCCAAAGCATCTGCGGAGAGTTCGGGAGGACTTTTTCCCAAACCCGTTCTCCCTCATGTCTAGGGTGTAAACTATCTCTAGTTAGGGTCCAAAGACTAAAATATAACTCTAACAGAACACATATGCAAAAACACTTTACCGTTACCTTGTCCCTTTTTTATGACAAGTTTTACTCAGGCTAGCCCAAATCATCCAGGCCTTTCCTGACCCATCTTACGTCCAATCCGTCCCTTCTCCTCCTATGCCGGCCGGGCTCCAGGGACGTCCCGTAGGTGGTACCCCCTTTCTTCTCCGATCTCGGTGGGACCTCCATTTGTCGGCGCCAGCACCGACCTGGTACCGAGAATCGGGCGAAAGCCTACGGGATGAAAGAAACACACACACAGAGGTTATCGTGTCAAGCCAGGAGAGGTAGAGAGAGAGAGAGAGAGAGAGAGAGAGAGAGAGAGAGAGAGAGAGAGAGAAGAGAGGAAGAGCGGAAGGAAGAGTGAGAGTGAGGAAGAAGAGTGAGAGTGAGAGGAATAGTGAATAGTGATGGTTGAATGATTATGCAAAAATTGGATTAGAAAATATGTATATGTAGTAATGAAATTTCAAGTGGTGCACACTAACTTTTTAGCATAGATTAATCTTATAAATAATGGGTTTCATTGTTGCATTTTCATATGCTAAGCAGTCAGAATTGATCCACATAATTATTTGGCCTAATTTCATGGAAGTTACTAGGTAAAGGGAGTTTGGATTTAAAAGACTCGTGTGTTCCTGTGGCCACATCTCTTTCCAGCTTTGATGCTGATATGTTTTTCAGTTGTTGGTGCTTTTGCTTATTTTGAGTATAAGGACCAAATATCATTCACTATTGTGATCAACACAGCTCATTCTGTTATATAAAAGGATTGGTAATATCTGCTGAAGATATTTTTGTACAAATATTTTTCTGTCTTTCTTTTCCTTTGTGCGTTAGGGCATCAAACCTTGCCAGTGCTAAATTGTTGCTATATCTGAGTGAGATCCCAGCCTTTTCTTCCTGAATCTAAATGTCTCTATGTCACCTTAGACAGTGTGGCTGTATAGAATAAGTTTATAACCACGTTAACTGCCCACAGGTGGCAGTGTTGAGCAAAGAATGGCTTTCCTGTTCTGTGGCTATTACTACTGCTCCTGTCAGCAGAGGGTGTCCTGCCCTTTCTCCCTCTTCAGTCCATTCAAAAGATGGTTTGTGTAGTAGACCACTCTCTACTTTAGATTTCTGAGAATACTGACGTTATAGGGCACTTTGTAGTTTTATATATTTTCAAAATATCTAAGATGGATTTCAGGCAAATTTTAAATATTTTTACTTTCTTGTTAAAATTTCTTTCTTTCTTTCATTCATTCTTTCTATTTTAATTTAAAAATACTTAGCTAGGTGTGGTGGCACACACCTTTAATCCCAGTGCGCTCTGTGAATTCAAGGCCAGTGTAGTCTACTCAGTGAGTTCCAGTATAGCTAGGACTTTGTAGAGAGACCAAGTCTCAAAAAAACAAAACAAAACAAAACAAAAAACAACAACAAAACAAACAAACAACCAAACCAACCAACCAAACCAAACCAAACCAAACCAAACAACCAGTGAATTTTCCAGAACTTGGTTGGTCTTGCCTGTATGATTGTGTCTGTCTGGTGTGGATGCTGGGAATGGAACCTGGGTCCACCACAAGAACAGCAAGTGCTCTTTACCCCTGAGCAATCTCTCTACCCCATAATAAAACATTTAAATTGGTCATTGAGATTTTTCAGAATACCAAAGGGTTTGTTTCAATATAAAGGAAGAAATGATTTATTTTATATGTTTTAAGTCTACTAAATAAATATAATAGCAAAATTATGTGTTTCATTCTTATCTTTCCAGCTTTTTCTATTCCCAATTTTCCGTTGAACACATGACAAATCAGTGATACTGTAAAAATTATTAAGTTTATAAAGGGATGTTGAAAAATAGTTCTGATTTTATGCCAGCTTCTTTTCTTTAAATTGTAGAATTCTGAAAGTTACTAAGAGTTAGTAATAAAATTTTTCTGAAACATTTATTTCTACATTAGAGAAAGTTGTCAAAAGACAATGAAAGAGTAAATTGAAGTAGTTAGACTTCTCAGGAGAGCAGGCTTTTATCAGCACTTAAAATATGCTTAAAAACAGTCCATTTCCATAAAGGAAGGATAGTTACCATATGGTGTATTTGAAGGTCGATCATATGACCTGATTTAATTATGTCCATTTCTGGTTTTCAGCTCAGAATTAGTTTCTCTAATTGTAGTTCTTTATTAACGCCTATATTTTGCTCAGAAATCTTGCTATCTTCTTTTTTTTTAATGTCTGCAATTTTATTTAAAAATCAGTAACATGTAAGTGTATGTTACATATGTATTCATGTTTCAGGACAGATTTACAATATGTATATTCCTCTGATCACAGAGTTACCTCTAAGGACCATTCCTGCCTCGTAGGCTACTGAGCCCTGAGTCCTCAAACCTTCCCAGTGCAGCCAGTACAAAATGCCATTGTAAAATTAATGAGAATTTGTGGCCCCAAATTACAGAATCCTGTGCAACTAACTTTAAACCAAAAGAAAATTCTCTAACTTGGTTCATGTGACTAGAACTTCCAATGGACAAACATGACTTACACAAAACTAAATCGAAAAATTCAAGTGCTATATTCAAAATCTTCCTTTCTCCTTCCCCTTCCTGCTCTCTTCTCCCTCCCTCCCTCTCCCTCCCTCCCTCTCCCTCCCCCCCTCTCTTTCGATTTCCACTATCAGCTCTTACAATCTGTGCATAACTTCTTTCTATAAAGTAGGTTTCACATTCACATACATCAGCTTAGCAACTGTAATGGAGACAGAACTCTCTCCCAGTATCCCTAAATAAATTCTAGAGAATGCTACATTCTATCTGGTATTTCCTGGATTAGCCTTCAAACAAGTCCAACAAAATCAAAGACAGCTCACTGATCATTTCAGGAGTGCAGGCAGTCAAGAGACAGATACAGAGTAGAGAAAGTTCTAGAACATCGAAGTTGGCTTCCAGATCCTTACGTTCTGTGATTTATGATAATGAGCAAGTTTTCTTTTTCTTTTTTTTTTTTTTTTGGTTCTTTTTTTTCGGAGCTGGGGACCGAACCCAGGGCCTTGCGCTTCCTAGGTAAGCGCTCTACCACTGAGCTAAATCCCCAGCCCCATGAGCAAGTTTTCTAAAGAAGTTTTGCATATTTTTCCACAAAGTGGGAGTATGCAATTTCTGAGGCATTTCCATTTTGTACCTCAGTTATACAATGGTGTGACATCACATAACATCCTCTGGGGAGACCATGTTGCACAAGACAACAGACTCCAAAGTTACTAGAACTAACCCTTACCCGAGGAGAATCCTTCTGGAAGTATTGCATTAAATACAAATTCCTCCTGATGAGGGGTCTGGGGAGTCTCGGAATAAAGTAGTGGGAAAGACAGCTGGAAGCAAGGGGGTTGGGAGAGTAGAGTTTGGAGAGTGGGGTAGAAACCTATTGCAGTAGAAACTCCCAGGGATCTATGACAGTGACCCTAGGGAAGACTCCTAGTATTGGGCAATACATAGCCATCTTCTGAAACCAGGCAAGGCTTCTAATGGGTAGACTGAGACACTAAGCCAACCACAAAACCTACAATTTATTTTGCCTTCTTGCTACCTTCTTTTAATGTCTTTGGTTTTTAACTTCTAAGTGTTACATTAAAATTTCATTTTTTGTTCATATTAGCTTCAGAATATGATTATAGCCTTTAACTTTTTAAAAAATTAGCGTTAAGTAAAAGGGAATAAAAGAAACTAAGCAGATTTGAGCAGAGCCTGATGCGTAGCCTTTGGGAACTGATTCAGTTTGGGTTTTGCCTTCTGTTTTAAAGATCGTGGACCTCACTGTTGGTAGCATGGGTAGTGCGTCACTGTTGGCATGTTGTCTTGAGGAGTCTGCAGCTCCACCAACTGCCTGAACTCTGGCCACTCAAATAGAGTTGAGTTCTCCTGGGGTTACAGATGGGTGTACGTACTGGGAATTGAACCCAAATCTTTTGGAAGATGCATCTCTCCAGCCCAGTTTTATTTTTAATATTGGAAACAATCTCTATGTTTATTTTTTAAACTAGTTAATGACTAAAAGTTTACCAGGTACACTTTTTTTTAACCATAGAATATTGCTTAGTAAGTCTATATTCATTATATATATGTGTCATTCCCAGCTACATACTGTTATTGTCCTTTTTTCTCTGTACAGAATAGTGCCTCGTTGGCCTTCCAGCAGGTGGCAGGCATAGGTACTGTATAGGTAACTTAATGTTGCTCTCTGCTCTTGGTTGATGGCTTCATCATTTAGTAGGGACTGTAACCTTGTCTCCGTAGATAAATAGAAGTCAGTATTCCTGAGTTGCTACCTAACCTCCTTCTCACTGAAGTATAGGGGCTTAGGGCTGGGGAGATAGCGCACTGGGTAAGAGCTCTGGTTGTGCAAGCCGATCCCCACATAAAAGGCAGGACATAGTTGTGCATGCTTGTGTCCCAGTGCTGAGGTGGGCAAAGCTGGGAGGATCACAGGAACTTGCTGATCAGCCAGTCTAGCTGAAGGACCGTGAATTCTAGGTTTGGTAACTGACTTTTTCTCCAGGAAACAATGGAAGAGTGAGAGAGAAAGACAGTTTCCTCTTCTTCTGATATCCAGAAGTGTTCATGTGGGTTTGTGCACCTGTATACACAACTCATACACCACACACATTTCACATACACACAGATATGTGGTGAGTGAATGAGTGTGTGTGTGTGTGTGTGTGTGTGTGTGTGTGTGTAGTGATAATACACCTGTAATTCCAACACTACTTAGGAGGAAAAGGCAGCAAAACCAGGAATTTGGAGCCATCCTGGGCTATAAAGTGAGTTTAAGGCTAGTTTGGGCTACCTGAGATCCTATCTCAAGTAAACAAATAAACAGTATATGGGCACCTGCCGCCTTGATAAGTCTTGCAGGTGAACGATGGTCTGGGGCTTGTTGGCATAGCCCCAGTGCTAAGGTGGGAGTGCATCCTGGCTGCCTTGGCCACTAGGGCTTTGAATCCATTTGAAGGGGCAAAGGAGCTTGAGTGGTGCCCACCGGACTGGTTATCTGTGCTCTTACTATGAGGTTGGGTTAAAAGGAAGCTCTCGTCAGATCAATGCCAGGAATACTTGATTTGCTCCAGCCTTGAAATTACATCTAGACAGTAGCTGTAGTTGGAGTCATCACTAAGTTTCTGATAATAAATTGTCATACTCTAAGACTCATTTGTTTTCTACAGGACCATGTAGATAATCTGAATGAGAATGAGGTAGGGTTCTCTACCCATGGATCTACTGAGTCCTCTGTGGTGGCAGCAGTGGCTACAATCCTTGCAGGGAATACAGAGCTGCCTTTAGTTTACTTGGTTAGTATAGACATTCGAGTGCAGCGGTTCTCAGCCTTCCTAATGCTGCGACCCTTTAATACAGTTCCTCATGTTGTAGTGTTTCCCAACCATAACATTATTTTTGTTGTTACTTCATAACTGCAAGTTTGATACTGTTATGAATCATAATGTAAATACTTTTGGAGGTAGAGATTTGCCAAAGGGGCCATGACCCACAGTTTGAGAAACACTGTTTTAGTGTCTTCTGCTGGTTTTCCATATCATCATCGTCTCATGTTCACAAATCTGAACCAGTGTGGAGATTTTGCCAGTTACCAGTGTATCTCTTCAGTTGTACATTCCGGAGTGAGAAGATAGCCAGAGTGGATCATGGCAGAGTACTGAGTGAAAACACCACTGAGCTCGTGCTCTCCAACAGCTTCTGTTGTGACTGGGGCAGTCTGTCTGTGTAGGAATTAATACCAGCTCAGGTAATCTCAGAAAAGTCGATTTTCTCTTACTTATGGGCAGTCACCCTGGTCATACCCATAGCTCCTTTAGAGAACCTGAGGAAGAGGCTTGATTGTATAGTTAGGGTACACAATAATGGTTTCCCCATGACATTTCATACAAATCTGTGTTCCTGTTTGACCTAACACCTCTTACCTCTGTGTTCTAGACCCTCCCTGCTGCTCTCTTCCTCTCCCTTCTACTTTCATATTATCTTTCTCTCTCTCTCTCTCTCTCTCTCTCTCTCTCTCTCTCTCTCTCTCTTTCTCTCTCTCTCTCTCTCTGTGTGTGTGTGTGTGTGTATACACACATATTAATCCACATACAACAGGAAACACCCTTTTTTCCTTTTCCCCACCCCAATACCCCCTCTCATTTCCTCCTTTCCTACTTTTCCTTTTAGATATCTTCTTCCCATACAGAGTCTCCTGTGTTCCAGAGGCAGGGCCTTAGAATGAGCTCCTCTTCATGTAAGAGATGGAAAGTCTGGAAATTGGTTCAAGTTTGGAGGCTGAGTCATGATACTTACTGGAGATTCAAGCCAAGACTTCTCATGAAACTGGGAGTTTTCTCATTCATTTCCAGAAACAGTATAAACAACCAACCAGACAGCCTGCAAGGTCAGATTATCTTGATAGCCATTGAGCGCTGAGACTACTGACCCATTCTGTTGTCCCACGCACCTCATGTTCTTTCAGGACTGCCAGTGTCTCCCAGTCTTGGTGAGGGGATACTGTGAAAGGCAGGTGAACAGCTTTAAATCAGCAATCCATGGACTCTTCCATTGTACCCTTGTTTCCGAATAACAACTCGGAGGCTTATTATTTATTAATTAAATGTCTAGGCCACAAGCTTGGCCTGTTCCCACTAGCTTGTAACCGGTATTAACCCGTTTATACTATTCTGTTTGCCGCATGACTAGTTATATCTCCTCTGCTTCATACTTCCTCTGAGTCTGGGGGCGCGAATCTTCCTGTGCTTGACTATTTCCCAGAGTTCCTTTCTCTCTGCCAGATGTCCCACCTTCTAATCCTGCCTCAGCTTATTGACCACCAGCTTTTTATTGACAGGTGATGCTTCCACACAGGATACAAGAGATTATCCCTATTCCAGCCTTCTCTTCTCTTCAGGCCTTTTAGATTCTTCTGCTAGACTAAGGAGGGTGTTTGAGTCTTATTTAGTGTAGTCTATTTTCATTTAGTATGCTTTATTCAGCTAGACAAGCAGAGTATTAAAAGTCCCTTTAGTCTCTTGGGCCAACATACTATATTTACAGTCTCCATGTAGCAAGCTTGTCATAATATACTAGACCTGGAGCAATGCTGGGTTCCTTTCATTATGACTTTCTTTCTTGTCCTTGAAAGTTGGCTCAGATTTCTTAATACAAGCTATTTTTAATAGAAATTTTTTTGTATATGTGTGTGTGATGGGTACTTGTGTGTTTGTAGATGTGAGTACATGTGCAAATGTGTGTGCATTCGTGTGGCTGCTGGAGGCTAATATTGGTTGTCTTTCTGTTGCTCTCTGCCTTCCTTTTTGGGACAGGGTCTCCCGCTGAGCCAGGATTCACTGGATTCAGTTAGACTAGCTAGCCAGCAAAGCCCAGGGACTCTCCCAGCTCCACTTTCCCAGTGTGAGTACAAGTGCACCCACACAGTGCTTCAGGTGCTGGGTGCTGGGGATCTGAACCCAGCTCTTTCATGCTTTCACAGCAGGAAGTTTGCAAACTGAGCCATCTGTCTAGCCCTCTGTGGGATGGTAGAAAAGTCCTGTAGCAAACTGTCCACATATAGCAATTGAGCATTTAAGATGTGGCTTATGAATTCACTTTAAATTTAATATGTGGCGCTAGAAAGCATGCCTCAGTAGAAACACTTGCCGCGTAAGCCTGTGTGGCTCAGTTCCACCCCCGAGTCCTCATGGGTCTCACACAGCCAATCACTGTCATCCATGTCTAGAAGGCAGCATTTTAGAATGCCCTTCTCTGTCCTCCAGCTCTTAGACCCCTTTCCCTCCCCTCTGCCTGTTCCCTGCATGTCTGAGGGCAATGGTGAGTGTCCTGCTTAGGGTTGGGCACTCAGTAGTCACTGACTCAGTACTGTTGCTACTGTAAAGAGAATTTTCTCTGGAAAGATTGTTTTGACTAGCGTGTCCAAGATTGGAATTTGAGTAATGTTGAGAGGGTGGCATCATACATAAATGGACTAGACATTGATTTCTAAAAGACTAAAAGGATAGTCAGTAAATATACCACTTTCTTTGTCCTTTATGAGCTGTGATTAGATATTTATGCAACTTTGTAGTAGTGCGCAAGACAGATAACTCTTTCACCTTGGAGTATAGCAAGCAAGAAAAAATACAAGGATAAGATTTAAATGTGGTCTGTGTTACTAGAGAAATTCTAATACAGAGTGAATTACCTGAGGTCTTACAGCAAAACATTTGGTCTTGCTCAGGAAACTATTTCACGTCGTAGGATAGCTGGAAGTAAAATTTTATGTACTTAGCTGCATGACCTGACTTCTAGTTACACAAATCTGTGTAGTTGGTGAAAGAGAGGAGGAAGGAGAAGGGCAAAGGGGCCAGAGAAAGAGGAGGGAAAAGTAGGAGATGGAGTGAGGGGGGAGAGAGAATGTGAGCCTAGCTTTTGTAAATGTCTTTGTCCATCAAGCATGACGGCTACTCTGACAGACCCTGATGTCCTGCAAACCTGCTGCAGTAACCTACCATGTCCAGGAGGAGCAGAGTTGGCTACTGAGCTCTTATTTTTATTTTTTTCAGAGTCTCGGGTAGCATAGGCTGACTTTTTTCTCCCAAGGTTTTATTGTTAGCTTTCATTAAAATACCACCAACAACTAGCTTTTACCTTCATATGGGCAAGAGTGGCCTTGAACTTCTGATCCTCTTGAGTTTACCTCCTGAGCTCTGGGATTATAAGCATGTTACTACTCCCAGTTTTATGTGGTGTAGGATGCATGGTGCATGCTGGGTAAACCCATTACTGGCTGAGGTCCCATTCCTTGGCCTGCTGAGTTTAAGATGAGGCATAGATGATCATGCCTCATGTCACCTATAAGGACAGTTTTACTCTTTCTTTTGTATACTCTTTGTTTAGTTTCTCCCCCACCCCCTGTTTTTGCCCTACTGCTTTAGGGAGGGCATGTTGCATACATTGTGATGCTGAAGGCTTCAGAATGGTGAATGTTTCATCATTGATTATGATAGCTGAAAGGGTTCTTTGAAGATATTCGTTATCAAGTTAAAAGCTCTCCTCTATTCCTAGCTTAGTGAGAGTGTTTATGGCTGTGTATTGCATTTTGTCCTAGGCTTTTTTTGCAGCTGTTGACAGGACCATGTGATTTTTCTTCTGTAGCCTATTGATTTGATGGGTGGCTACATTAGTTGATCTCTGTATACAGACCCTGCCATGGCACACTTGATTATGGGGAATAATTCTTTTTATATATTGGTGGATTTAGTTTGCTGTTATATTGCTATAGATGTTTGGATCTGTGTTCATTAATGATCTGACCATAGTTCTCTGTTCATTGTAGTGTTCTTGTGTGGTTTGGCATTAAGGTTGATGGCCTCAGAGTGAGAAGCATTCCTTTCCTTTTTCCTTCTGAAAGAAATTGTGGAAAGTATGAATAATTTCTTTCTTGAAAGTTTGGAGGGATTTGCCAGGGCACTCATCTGTGTTTGGTGTTTTCTTTTTTGGAAGGACCTTAACTGTTGGCTGGCTTTGTTCAGTAGATCCTGCCCTTGAAACTGTTGCTTCTTGTGTGAGTGTTGATGGAATTGGTCTGTTTCATCCTGGTTATCAAACTTGTGGGCATAGAGTTCTTCGTGCTATTCATTGATTATCCTCTCAGGTCATTGAAATCTGTAGTGATGCCCCTTCTTGCCCTTTCAATATAATTGTTCTTCTCAGTGTATAGTTTTATTTTCTGTGATTTGTGGCTTTTGCAGTCAATGAGAAGGGTAATTCCAATAATAGCTATATTGATTGTTATAGTTGCTGTATTTTCTTTTTTTTTTTTTATTAACTTGAGTATTTCTTATATACATTTCAAGTGTTATTCCCTTTCCCAGTTTCTGGGCAAATATCCCCCTCCCCCTTCCCCTTCTTTATGGGTGTTCCCCACCCATCCTCCCCCCCCTTGTCGCCCTCCCCCCAACAGTCTAGTTCACTGAGGGTTCAGTCTTAGCAGGACCCAGGGCTTCCCCTTCCACTGGTGCTCTTACTAGGATATTCATTGCTACCTATGAGGTCAGAGTCCAGGGTCAGTCCATGTATAGTCTTTAGGTAGTGGCTTAGTCCCTGGAAGCTCTGGTTGCTTGGCATTCTAGTACATATGGGGTCTCGAGCCCCTTCAAGCTCTTCCAGTTCTTTCTCTGATTCCTTCAATGGGGTTCCTATTTTCAATTCAGTGGTTTGCTGCTGGCATATGCCTCTGTGTTTGCTGTATTCTGGCTGTGTCTCTCAGGAGCGATCTACATCCGGCTCCTGTCGGCCTGCACTTCTTTGCTTCATCCATCTTGTCTAATTGGATGGCTGTATATGCATGGGCCACATGAGGGGCAGGCTCTGAATGGGTGTTCCTTCTGTGTCTGTTTTAATCTTTGCCTCTCTATTCCCTGCCAAGGGTATTCTTGTTCCCCTTTTAAAGAAGGAGTGAAGCATTCACATTTTGATCATCCATCTTGAGTTTCATTTGTTGTAGGCATCTAGGGTAATTCAAGCATTTGGGCTAATAGCCACTTATCAATGAGTGCATACCATGTGTGTTTTTCTGTGATTGGGTTACCTCACTCAGGATGATATTTTCCAGTTCCGACCATTTGCCTACGAATTTCATAAAGTCATTGTTTTTGATAGCTGAGTAATATTCCATTGTGTAGATGTACCACATTTTCTGTATCCATTCCTCTGTTGAAGGGCATCTGGGTTCTTTCCAGCTTCTGGCTATTATAAATAAGGCTGCGATGAACATAGTGGAGCACATGACTGTTTTATATGTTGGGATATCTTTTGGGTATATGCCCAAGAGAGGTATAGCTGGATCCTCAGGCAGTTCAATGTCCAATTTTCTGAGGAACCTCCAGACTGATTTCCAGAATGGTTGTACCAGTCTGCAATCCCACCAACAATGGAGGAGTGTTCCTCTTTCTCCACATCCTCGACAGCATCTGCTGTCACCTGAGTTTTTGATCTTAGCCATTCTCACTGGCGTGAGGTGAAATCTCAGGGTTGTTTTGATTTGCATTTCCCTTATGACTAAAGATGTTGAACATTTCTTTAGGTGTTTCTCAGCCATTCGGCATTCCTCAGCTGTGAATTCTTTGTTTAGCTCTGAACCCCATTTTTTAATAGGGTTATTTGTCTCCCTGCGGTCTAACTTCTTGAGTTCTTTGTATATTTTGGATATAAGGCCTCTATCTGTTGTAGGATTGGTAAAGATCTTTCCCCAATCGGTTGGTGTTTTGTCCTAACCACAGTATCCTTTGCCTTAAAGAAGCTTTGCAGTTTTATGAGATCCCATTTGTCGATTCTTGATCTTAGAGCATAAGCCATTGGTGTTTTGTTCAGGAAATTTTTTCCAGTGCCCATGTGTTCCAGATGCTTCCCTAGTTTTTCTTCTATTAGTTTGAGTGTATCTGGTTTGATGTGGAGGTCCTTGATCCACTTGGACTTAAGCTTTGTAAAGGGTGATAAGCATGGATCGATCTGCATTCTTCTACATGTTGACCTCCAGTTGAACCAGCACCATTTGCTGAAAATGCTATCTTTTTTCCATTTGATGGTTTTGGCTCCTTTGTCAAAAATCAAGTGCCCATAGGTGTGTGGGTTCATTTCTGGGTCTTCAATTCTGTTCCACTGGTCTATCTGTCTGTCTCTGTACCAATACCATGCAGTTTTTATCACTATTGCTCTGTAATACTGCTTGAGTTCAGGGATAGTGATTCCCCCTGAAGTCCTTTTATTGTTGAGGATAATTTTAGCTATCCTGGGTTTTTTGTTATTCCAGATGAATTTGCAAATTGTTCTTTCTAACTCTTTGAAGAATTGGATTGGTATTTTGATGGGGATTGCATTGAATCTGTAGATCGCTTTTGGTAAAATGGCCATTTTTACTATATTAATCCTGCCAATCCATGAGCATGGGAGATCTTTCCATCTTCTGAGGACTTCTTCAATTTCTTTCTTCAGAGTCTTGAAGTTCTTATTGTACAAATCTTTTACTTGCTTGGTTAAAGTCACACCGAGGTACTTTATATTATTTGGGTCTATTATGAAGGGTGTCGTTTCCCTAATTTCTTTCTCGGCTTGTTTCTCTTTTGTGTAGAGGAAGGCAACTGATTTATTTGAGTTAATTTTATACCCAGCCACTTTGCTGAAGTTGTCTATCAGCTTTAGTAGTTCTCTGGTGGAACTTTTGGGATCACTTAAATATACTATCATATCATCTGCAAATAGTGATATTTTGACTTCTTCTTTTCCGATCTGTATCCCCTTGACCTCCTTTTGTTGTCTGATTGCTCTGGCTAGAACTTCAAGAACTATATTGAATAAGTAGGGAGAGAGTGGGCAGCCTTGTCTAGTCCCTGATTTTAGTGGGATTGCTTCAAGTTTCTCTCCATTTAGTTTAATGTTAGCAACTGGTTTGCTGTATATGGCTTTTACTATGTTTAGGTATGGGCCTTGAATTCCTATTCTTTCCAGGACTTTTATCATGAAGGGGTGTTGAATTTTGTTAAATGCTTTCTCAGCATCTAATGAAATGATCATGTGGTTCTGTTCTTTCAGTTTGTTTATATAATGGATCACGTTGATGGTTTTCCGTATATTAAACCAACCCTGCGTGCCTGGGATGAAGCCTACTTGATCATGGTGGATGATTGTTTTGATGTGCTCTTGGATTCGGTTTGCCAGAATTTTATTGAGTATTTTTGCGTCGATATTCATAAGGGAAATTGGTCTGAAGTTCTCTTTCTTTTTTGTGTCTTTGTGTGGTTTAGGTATAATAGTAATTGTGGCTTCATAGAAGGAATTCGGTAGTGATCCATCTGTTTCAATTTTGTGGAATAGTTTGGATAATGTTGGTACGAGGTCTTCTATGATGGTCTGATAGAATTCTGCACTAAACCCATCTGGACCTGGGCTCTTTTTGGTTGGCAGACCTTTAATGACTGCTTCTATTTCCTTAGGAGTTATGGGGTTGTTTAACTGGTTTATCTGTTCCTGATTTAACTTCGGTACCTGGTATCTGTCTAGGAAATTGTCCATTTCCTGCAGATTTTCAAGTTTTGTTGAATATAGGCTTTTATAGTAAGATCTGATGATTTTTTGAATTTCCTCTGAATCTGTAGTTATGTCTCCTTTTCATTTCTGATTTTGTTAATTTGGATACACTCTCTGTGTCCTCTCGTTAGTCTGGCTAAGGGTTTATCTATCTTGTTGATTTTCTCAAAGAACCAACTTTTGGTTCTGTTGATTCTTCCTATGGTCCTTTTTGTTTCTACTTGGTTGATTTCAGCTCTGAGTTTGATTATTTCCTGCCTTCTACTCCTCCTGGGTGTATTTGCTTCTTTTTGTTCTAGAGCTTTTAGGTGTGCTGTCAAGCTGCTGACATATGCTCTTTCCTGTTTCTTTCTGCAGGCACTCAGCGCTATGAGTTTTCCTCTTAGCACAGCTTTCATTGTGTCCCATAAGTTTGGGTATGTTGTACCTTCATTTTCATTAAATTCTAAGAAGTCTTTAATTTCTTTCTTTATTTCTTCCTTCACCAGGTTATCATTGAGTAGAGCATTGTTCAATTTCCACGTATATGTGGGCATTCTTCCCTTATTGTTATTGAAGACCAGTTTTAGGCCGTGGTGGTCTGATAGCACGCATGGGATTATTTCTATCTTTCTGTACCTGTTGAGGCCCGTTTTTTGACCAATTATATGGTCAATTTTGGAGAAAGTACCAAGAGGAGCTGAGAAGAAGGTATATCCTTTTGCTTTAGGGTAGAATGTTCTATAAATATTTGTTAAGTCCATTTGGCTCATGACTTCTCTTAGTCTGTCTACGTCTCTATTTAATTTCTCTTTCCATGATCTGTCCATTGATGAGAGGGGGGTGTTGAAGTCTCCTACTATTATTGTGTGAGGTGCAATGTGTGTTTTGAGCTTTAGTAAGGATTCTTTTACGTATGTAGGTGCCCTTGTATTTGGGGCATTGATATTTAGGATTGAGACTTCATCTTGGTGGATTTTTCCTTTGATGAATATGAGGTGTCCTTCCTTATCTTTTTTGATGAATTTTAGTTGAAAATTGATTTTATTTGATATTGGAATGGCTACTCCAGCTTGCTTCTTCTGACCATTTGCTTGGAAAGTTGTTTTCCAGCCTTTCACTCTGAGGTAGTGTCTGTCTTTGTCTCTGAGGTGTGTTTCCTGTAGGCAGCAGAATGCAGGGTCCTCGTTGCGTATCCAGTTTGTTAATCTATGTCTTTTTATTGGGGAGTTGAGGCCATTGATGTTGAGAGATATTAAGGAATAGTGATTATGGCTTCCTGTTATATTCATATTTGGATGTGAGGTTATGTTTGTGTGCTTTTCTTCTCTTTGTTTTGTTGCCAAGACGACTAGTTTCTTGTTTCTTCTAGGGTATAGCTTGCCTCCTTATGTTGGGCTTTACCATTTATTATCCTTTGTAGTGCTGGATTTGTAGAAAGGTATTGTGTAAATTTGGTTTTGTCATGGAATATCTTGGTTTCTCCATCTATGTTAATTGAGAGTTTTGCAGGATACAGTAACCTGGGCTGGCATTTGTGTTCTTTTAGGGTCTGTATGACATCTGTCCAGGATCTTCTGACTTTCATAGTTTCTGGCGAAAAATCTGGTGTAATTCTGATAGGTCCGCCTTTATATGTTACTTGACCTTTTTCTCTTACTGCTTTTAATATTCTTTCTTTATTTTGTGCGTTTGGTGTTTTGACTATTATGTGATGGGAGGTGTTTCTTTTCTGGTCCAATCTATTTGGAGTTCTGTAGGCTTCTTGTATGCCTATGGGTATCTCTTTTTCTAGGTTAGGGAAGTTTTCTTCTATGATTTTGTTGAAGATATTTACTGGTCCTTTGAGCTGGGAGTCCTCACTCTCTTCTATACCTATTATCCTTAGGTTTGATCTTCTCATTGAGTCCTGGATATCCTGTATGTTTTAGACCAGTAGCTTTTTTTCGCTTTACATTATCTTTGACAGTTGAGTCAATGATTTCTATGGAATCTTCTGCTCCTGAGATTCTCTCTTCCATCTCTTGTATTCTGTTGGTGAAGCTCGTATCTACAGCTCCTTGTCTCTTCTTTTGGTTTTCTATATCCAGGGTTGTTTCCATGTGTTCTTCCTTGATTGCTTCTATTTCTATTTTTAATTACTTCAACTGTTTGATTGTGTTTTTCTGGAATTCTTTCAGGGATTTTTGTGACTCCTCTCTATGGGCTTCATCTTGTTTATTTATGTTTTCCTGGAATTCTTTCAGGGATTTTTGCGATTCCTCTCTGTAGGCTTCTACTTGTTCTCTAAGGGAGTTCTTCACGTCTTTCTTGAAGTCCTCCAGCATCATGATTAAATATGATTTTGAAACTAGATCTTGCTTTTCTGGTGTGTTTGGGTATTCCGTGTTTGCTTTGGTGGGAGAATTGGGCTCCAATGATGCCATGTAGTCTTGGTTTCTGTTGCTTGGGTTCCTGCGCTTGCCTCTCGCCATCAGATTATCTCTAGTGTTACTTTGTTCTGCTATTTCTGACAGTGGCTAGACTGTCCTATAAGCCTGTGTGTCAGGAGTGGTGTAGACCTGGTTTTCCTCTCTTTCAGTCAGCTATGGGGACAGAGTGTTCTGCTTTCGGGCGTGTAGTTTTTCCTCTTTACAGGTCTTCAGCTGTTCCTGTGGGCCTGTGTCTTGAGTTCACCAGGCAGGTCATTTGCAGCAGAAAAGTTGGTCTTACCTGTGGTCCCAAGGCTCAAGTTTGCTCTCAGGGTGCTGCCCTCTAGCTCTCTGCGGCGGCAGCAGCCAGGAAGATCTGCGCTGCCGTTTCCAGGAGTTTCAGTGCACCAGGGTTCCAGATGGCGTTTGGTGGTTTCCTCTGGCGTCAGAGATGTGTGCAGAGTGCAGTCTCTTCTGGTTTCCCAGACGTGTCTGCCTCTCTTTAGGTTTAGCTCTCCCTCCCATGGGAGTTGGGTGCAGAGAACTGTTTATCCGGTCTGTCCTTTCAGGTTCCGGCGGTGTCTCAGGTACAGGGGTCCTACCGCTCCTGGGCCCTCTCCCACGGGAACCCAGAGGCCGTATACAGTTTCCTCTTGGGCCAGGGATGTGGGCAGGGGTGGGCAGTGTTGGTGGTCTCTTCCGCTCTGCAGCCTCAGGAGTGCCCACCTGACCAGGCGGTGAGGTCTCTCTCCCACGGCGTCTGGGAGCAGAGAGCTGCTGCGGGCCAGGATCCTTGGGTTTGGGACTCCCGGTTAACCGGTTGCTGTATTTTCTTAATTATTATTGTTAACTTATTCGTGTGTCTGTTTTAAAAATTAATTAAATTTGTTTATTAATAAATAAAATTTAAATTAAATAATTTAATTTAAAAATTATATTTAAATAATGTGATTTTTAAAAGTATAGTACAGTTACAATTTGGTGCTATCTGCAGTATTAAGTGTGTGCTGGGGATTCTTGGAATGCATCCCCCATTAGTGTAGGGGCTTCTATATCAGTACTTAGTGTCTGTCTTTTTGCTTAATCTATTTTTTGTTTTTACTTATGTGTGTGTGTAAATGTCTATGGGTGTCTGTGAAGGTCAGAAGAGGACATGGGGTTCATAATGGAGCTGGAGTTACAAGTGGTTGTGACACTTCTGACATAGATCTGGGAATTGAGCTCTGTCCCCTGGAGGAGCACCAGGCAAGCACTCTTACCTGCTAGGCGTTTCCCAGGTTCTTCCCATGTCTGTCCTATCCTTGGTTAGCCTGGCTAGAGTCTTATCAACACTTTTTTTTAAAGGAACAATGCTTGCTTGTGATCACTTTTTTAAATTGACATCTTGTTTTCAATTTTACTGTTTTCTGCTCTAATTTTAATGTTTTCCTTTGTTTACTATAGATTTAGCTGATGTCAGAGCCTTGGGCAGTCAGACACGGATGTCAGTCCTACAACATTCAAGCATGTTTCCACTGCATGGCACACCATTTGCTAAGTTCTGCTTTCATTTTAAACTACTTCAAAGTACTTTTATAGTTCTCTTGAGAGTTCTGCTTTGTCTTTTGCGTGTAGTTTACTATCCAAATCCAAGGTAATTTTGAACTCTCTTTTAGTTTAACTCTGCTGTGGCCTGAGATCAAATACCATATGCTTACTTCTTCTTCCGCCATCCTTCTCTCCCTTCCTTCCTCTCCTCTGAGCCCTTCTCCTTTCTTTCTTTCTGTGTGTGGTGCTGGAGTTCATTTCTAGGGCCTTGCAAGTGCCCTACACTCCCAGCTGAGTACCATTTTAAATGTGAGTGTTTATGGTCTGGAAGTTGGTCTAACCTGGTGACTATTCCACATGAGCTTGCAAAGAATACTATCCCCCTGCTGTGGGATGAAATCCTGTAATTTATATTCAGTTGTGTGTTGGGTGCTGAGCTCAGACATGTCCTCATCATTTTCTAGTCGTGGTTGGGTTGGAATCTCTGGTTGTATCATGACTTTACCCAGCTGCCCTGTGGTTCTGCCGGCTTCGTCTCATCTTTGACTTTCGTTGTTGTTAGGTCTGCTGCTACTCTGCTGTCTGGAGAGGACTGTTGCATTATCTTAGAGAATTGACTGTTGTGTCATTAATGAACGTGTTGCTCATGAACAGGCTGTTACCTGTTAAATTGTGAAGAATAAGAGAAATAGTAGTTACTTGTTATATGCTCACTCTTTTTACAGTGTTCTCCTCATTTTTATTTACTCCAAGTTTCTGACCTGCACAAATTCCCTCCTCTAAAGAATTTCTCTGAACCTTTATTGGAAGGCCTGCGGTGATGTGCTCCCTCTGCTGCTGCTATCATCATGTTCCGCATGCTCCCCCGTCCTAGCAAACATACCTGCAGCGATACTATTCTGCTTAATGGGTAAAATCAAAGAGGTGCTGAATCTATAAGAAATTTTAATTACTTTTTAAAACTTAGTTTCTAGGAATACCTATCTATAGGTGCTGTTTGAGTGACTTACCTATAGCCACCTCCAGAGGAGTTCTAGAGGCTCTTGAGGCATTGGACAGAAGCAGAGGCACAGTAAACTCCCAAGAAGTAGGAGTGACCCGAGCAGAGAACGGAGGTTTAAAAGCTCAAACAGCAGTACTGAGTGGAGGGTTAGGGCTTTTATGCCACACAGCTTGGGCTTTTTAGGCTTTCTTGCTTAGCATGTGTGCTCTCCTTAATTGTTATATGTAGTTCTGCATAGAACTTCATGCATCCTGTGTCACTTTAGCATTGTAAGTCTCCACCCCGAGGTGTGTGTCCTAATGAGTCAGGTCACCTGCAGAGGCTGGAGTGCTTTCGTAACTGCACCAGTGGTTCCAGCCAGTTCTGGTTGCCTTCCACTGGGGTTTCTAGCCTTCCTCTTTGCCTGCAGGTTTTTCTCATGGTTTAATTTGTAATATTGGGTAAAATCTTCCTACCGAACTGAGTTTCCTACTCTACTGCCTTAATATTCATCTGCTAAGCAAAATAGTTGAACTAGTACATGTTCTTGTTTCTTTAAGCACTAGTAACCTTTGATTTAAATCTACATATTAAGTGTCCTCATAAACATGATATTGTAGTTATATGTTGTGGTGGTTTGACTATGCTTGGCTCATGTGAAGTGGCACTATTAGGAAGTGTGGCCTTATTGGATAAGTGTGTCACTGTATATGAGGGCTTTGAGGGCTTCTAGTGCTCATGCTTCCCCCCAGCACAGAAGAGAGACTTTCCTCCTGGCTGCCTTTAAATCAAGATGTAGAATTTTCAGCTCCTGAGTTCAAGGCCAGCCTAGTACCGAGCAAGTTCCAAGTAGAGAAAAGCTTAGGTCCAAGTGTGGTAGTATGTACCTTTGATCCCAGCATTCAGGAGACAGAGCTATGCAGATCTCTGAGTTCAAGGTCTGTCTACAGAGCAAGTTCCAGTACAGCCAAGCTTAGACAGTGAAGGAATTGGAAAACAGAAATCCGGTGATGGTATAATAGAACAAGGGGGACCATGTTCTAGCACCAGCAAGCAGCAGAACTCAGCAGCTTTGGTCATGTGACTCTGGCTTTAGAGTCAGGAATAGAAGCGGGTGCTGATTAGCTGGAGCTAAGAAATTAGTGATGATTAAGAAGAGACCAGCATAACTGAGGTGAAATCTTCTGGGAGGTGTTTTCTCAGAGCACACAGAAGCTGTGTTCCAGAGATAGCCAAGGTCATACCTTGTGCTGCAGCTGTACTTAGTGTAAGAATCACTCAAGTGGAACTGGTTTTGAAGACATGAAGGGACCATGGAGAGCTTCTGAGGCTTGGCACTGTGAGAGGCCAGGGAAGGCCATTGGTGAAGGTGCAGCCTCATTTGTAGTTGACAACCCAGGACTGAAGGGGTCAGGAAAAGAAGTTGAGGCTTGGCACCATGAAGAGAGCCTATGAGAGGCTATTGGTGAAGTCTGGTTACAGGGAAAACCCCAGTGTATTGGAGATGTCAGCGTCATGGGATGATCACCAAGACCAGTAGCAGCAGTGGAGTGGAGTCAACCAGAGTGCTACAGAGGGCAGAGCTGGAGAAATGACCCAAGCTCTTTGGAAGAGTGCAGAGGATCATATGTGGATCCCAGACATTGGAACAAGAAGCTGTGAAGCTGAAATTGCCTTGGAGACCCCAAAATGTTAGAGATGCCAGAGCTACGGGATACCTTCTGAGGAAAGCTGCTAACAGGGAGTGGAGATGATCAAGAGAAAGAAGTGTGCTGTAGTCCTCAAAACTGAAAGGAGTGGGCGTCAGACATGAAGATGCAGAGTTTGGAGTTCGTCCAGCTGGCTTTTGGTCTTTGGTTTAGTATTTCCTCACTATGATGTTTTGGAATGATAATGTATATTCTGTGATGTTAGAAGTATGTGATCTGCTGTTTGATTTTGATTTTATAAGGGATTGCAGTTAATTGATTACATGAATCTCAGAAGAGACTTTGAACTTTGGACTTTTAACATTGCTGAGACTGCTATAGACTATGGGGGCTTTTGAAGTTGGACTAAATGTATTTTGCATTACGCTATGGCCCCCATAGATTCATGTGTTTGAACAAGCCTATGGGGGCCAGGGAGTGGAATGTGGTGATTTGTGTATGTTTGACCCATGGAAAGTGGCTCTGTTAGGAGGTGTGGCCTTATTGGAATAGGTATGGCTTAGTTGGAGAAGTGTGTCACTGTGTAGGCAGGCTTTAATGGCTTCTAGTGCTTAAGTTTCCCCCAGTGCAGAATTCCTGGCTGCCTGCAGAATGGAGTCTTTTCCTGGCTACCTTTGAATCAAGATGCAGAACTCTCACTCCTCCAGCACCGTGTCTGCCTGGACGCTTCCATGCTTCCTGCCATGATGATGATGGACAAACCTGTAAGACTGCAAGCCAGCCCTAATTAAATATCTTCCTTTATAAGAGTTGCCTTGATCATGGTGTCTCTTCACAGCAATGAAACTCTAAAAAGACCGTAAGCCAGCTCCAAATAAATATCTTTCTTTATAAGAGTTGCCTTGGTCATGGTGTCTCTTCACAGTAATGAAACCCTGAGACCCATGTAAACTATATATGTATTATTAAAGTGAGACATATTTTTGTGTTCTAGAGTTTTTACTATAAATAATGCGAAGAAAAATAGTTCTCGCCTAAAGCTATTGCATTTAGTACCTAGTATAATTTTGGGGATTTGTGGCTGAATACTATCACTAGACACGACTGTTTGTATTAATAGGCATAGAAGTATATGCAGTATTTCCATAAGCTGTTAATTAGACATCCAGCATTCTTTGAAATTTTATGTGAGTTTATGTACTAAAACTCAAATGTATAAAACTAACTTCCTCCCTTTCGCTGGTGTACCTTGCATGCTGCTGGCAAAACTTTCTTACCAATTCAATGTTATCATTGTGTTGATTAAAATCTCTTTTGACTCCCAACTTCTTATAGATTTTAAGCCACTGGTCCTGCCATTTTTATCTGATTATCTAGAATGACATCCAGAGGTCAATGAGTGATGATGAACATCCTATTTGAGAACAAACGTAGGTGTTAACCTAGGAGTCTTAGCTACCGTAAAATCTGTCACTCATTGAAAACACATTTGTGGTAAAATGTGGTAAAAACAAAGGTAGCAGAAAAGAAAGAAATATTTAATTTCCATTTGATTAAAAATATTATACCTTTAGAGAAATGCACAATGGAATAAATATTTTAAAACAGATTTATTGAAAATCTCAAGGGAATTGATTTTATTTTCACCTATTTGTACGCACACACACACACACACACACACACACACCACACACACCACACACACACACACCACACACACACACACACCACACACACACACACACACACACACACACACACACACACACATGCACGTACCCAAGCAGGCCTGTCACAGCTTGGTAACTTGCTGGCACTCTCTGACTAAGTGGATTTCAGGAATTGAACTCAGGTCTCAGCTTCTCAGCACGTGCCCTTACCCACTGAGCCATCTTGCTAGCCCAAAGGAATCCAAACAGTCAAACTCTGTTTTCTAAACCTGAGGAAGAAGTGCTACTTGCTGCCATACTGAGGTTAGCCCGCCTGGGGTTGTGAAGGAGATTTGTGTAGTTAGGAATAGGCCCTAAGTAGATGTTTAAGTTCTGGGTCTTCTTGTTTTACTTGGACTATGGAGCTAATGAGTCAGGGGAAGGAAAAGTAAAAGAAGAAAACCCTGGTAGAGATCAGCACAGACGTGGAGCAGGGGAAGTGAGGGGTGTGGGTGATGACCCTTCAGGCTTTAAGCACTGTCACACCCCACATTGATATTTCTCTGGTCTTTCTAGGTGCTCTGACAGTGACTTGGCAGCTGTGGGTGGTTTTAGTGGCTTCAAACAGAGGATCATAGTGGCTGCCGTGGTGCTTCTTCCCCATGGCTTATTTGGTGGGACTCTGCTCTGTTTCTAGAGTGAAGTTCAGGGAAAGGTGGTGTTGAGTCTCTAGGACAGTGGTTCTCAACCTGTCAGTTACAACCTCTTGTGTGTGTGAGGTCAACCTTTCACAGTGGTTGCCTAAGCCACCAGATACACAGATATTTATATTATGCTTCACAACAGTAGCAGGAGTGTGGTCATTAAGTAGCAATGAGAATAATTTATGGTTGAGGAGCTGTGTTAAAGGGTCATACCATTAGCAAGATTGAGGAGGCCACTGTTCTAGGAGGTGCTCTTCCCTTGTCTGTATGCAGGACCTGCTTTTTAAGGTACTTTTCTGGGGACCTTTAATATACTCTGAGGAGTTACAAGTTGGTGGCATGTGCTCTGGCCACCTGGTGTAGCAGATCTACACGTACAGCCTTGGTTCACACTCACCTTTATATTAAGAAGTCCTTCCTGGTATGTTACTTCCCACTATAATAGATCATCTCTACCCACTGCCAGCCTCCCCAACCCTCCCTCCACCCCTCACCACCACCACTTTAACAGTGTCAGTCAACTATTTTCCTCAGAAAATTATGACCCTTGAGCCAAATTCAACACCTAGGCATGTCTCAAGTGTGTATGAAATGAAGTTGGTTTGATTTCTTCAACATGTATGCATTTTTCAAAGGCTGGGTTGTGGCTCTTGCCACCAGAGTGTTATCTCATTCTCCTAGGGACCCTCACAGGGCTAAGCGATTGAGTTTGTAATCCTCGGAGCAACATTAAAATTGTTAGAAATGTAATTGTGGAATTGAAGATATATGCTACTAAACGATTAATAATCCTTGAATCATTCATAATTCAAGGTGTAAGCAGGTAGACAGTGAGATCAAATTGTTAATATTCCTCTATGATTCACTCTCACAAATAGAAAATTTGTATTTCTTTTGTATCAACATCTATACATACATCCCATATTCAAATTAAAAGTGACTAGAAAACACATTCGTAGTCACAGATTTCTGAAGAATAGCTGAACAACAACTGTAAGAATAAGAAAATACTTTTATAACATCCTGTGTGGCATTTTACGTCAGAAAAAAAGAAGGAAGACAAACTGGATCTGTTTAAAATTATTCTATAACAAGAACTCATGTTCACATTGGTGACTGTGATGAAAGCCTTGGTCCTTTCGACCTGAATAGCCACTCACTCACTTTGAGTGAGACACTCTGCACTAGGCTTTTTTGCAGATGGTCAGTTCTGGGAGTGAGGTCAGTGTGCTCTCCTTGTGTGTGCTTCAAGAGTCCAGCTTCTGACAGTACCATGCACATCCCTGCTCCCCTCGGCCCTGTGCTTTCGAGAGTCATTGTGGTATCCTATCTCCTCTGCCTTTCCTCTGGTTCTTCTGTGAGAAGGAAAGGGAGGAGGAGGAAACAAAAGAGTATAACTTACAAATGTCTTTTGGAGCAAACTTCCACTTTTGGTTTTGAATTAATTCAGCACAGTGTGAGTGTACAGCAGATTGGTTTTGTGAGGTTTCCTATTTAAGTCCTTGTTAAACTTACTCTCGAATTTTTATGAATTTTATGAGTATAAATATTTCTTTTTATATTTAGGAGTCTCCAAAACCTGTGGAATCCTTTGCCTCCATGCTGAGACACTCTCCACTGACACAGATGGGGCCTGCCAAGGACAAACTGGTCATTGGGCGGATCTTTCACATCGTGGAGGATGATCTCTACATAGATTTTGGTGGCAAGTTTCACTGTGTATGTAAAAGACCAGACGTGGATGGCGAGTAAGTAGAATCGTTTCCAAGTGACTTTAAAGTGATCATAGGATAGGGAAGTGACTGTGTAAGTTGCTTGATCTCTAGTCATTAGGTCCAAAGTTCCAACTGTGGGCACCCACAGAAAGCCAGGTGTGGCTCCATGCTCTTGTAATCCCGTGCAGGGAGGCAGAGACGGCTGGCCCTAGGGCTCACTGGCAGGCAGCATAGCCTGCTAGGGAGCTTGAGGCTAATAAAAGACGGTCTCAAAAAGAATACAAGGTAGACAGTGGTGGCACACACCTCTAATCCCAGCCCTTGTGATCTCTGAGTTTGAGGTTAGCATGATAAACAGAGAGAGTTCAGGCAGCCAGAGCTACAAAGAAACCCTGTCTTGAGAAACCAAAAAAAAAAAAAAAAAAGGAAAAAAAAATGTTGATTTTGGTCTCCATACACAGTACACACGTGAATGCATATCTTTACCAGGCATGTGCCTATGTGTGCATGCATAGTATTCATAAAGATTGATTTACCTCAAAGGGTTTTTGTTCCTTGATAATTTCATATATACATATGGTACATTTTGATTCCTCTTACCTCCCTCCTATCCCTAGTAAGATGCTTTCCCTCCAATCAGACCCCTTTCCAGGTTGATGAATTTTGGTTTGGTTGTGTGACTCATTTAGTTTAACCAGGCCCATCTATCTTTGTGACCAATGGACTTCACTACTTTGAGGGCCCAGTGCGGACAGATGAAATCTTAGGGAGGAGCAGGTGTGAACATATGTCCCCTAAAGCTGTCCCTCAGATATCCAAGACTTCTGTGGGCAGAAGCAGACCACTTTTTATTAATAGATGGTATGTCGGTAATGTTAAGACGAAATACATTTCATTTCATACAAAGAAGGCCTCTTGTCATCTTCTGTCATCTTACTGCCAGGGAGGCGGCCTCGGTGGAGTGAGTGGTCTGCTCTTTCTCCAGGTTGACCTGCTGTGGCAAAGTGAACATGAACGCCATAGAAATCGTTTTGCTGAGGTACCTCTCAGGGGACCCTTCCCTAGTCAGTCAAGTTTACTGTAACTTCCAAATACCTGGGTCCTTTTCCAGGCACTGTCTTCTTATGCTGCCCTCACTGTCCTGGAACTTATGGCAATCCTCCTGCTTCTGCCTCCTGAGTGCTCTCCGTGTGTACTACCACATCTAGTACTTTATCTATAAGGATAGAATTTTGTTAATGTTTTGTTAATCTTTTTCTATAGGTAATTCTTTATGAATATTGGTTGATCTTATTTAGTTAAAGTTTTACATGTTATATGTCATTTTCTTAAGCATGTTTCAAAATGCCTTCAAAGTGGTTTGAATAGAAAGTTTTAGATATGATTCTCGTTCTTTATTTGCTGAATTGCAAATTTTAAGTGTGGTATTTAAGATTTGATATTTCTCTTATGTGGACTATAGTATGTCTTGAATTTTCTTTATAGTGAGGCTTTAAATGGTTAAGTGTTGAATCTGTTGCAATATTTATTAAATCTTAGGATTTCATTTAGAACTGTCCACATACCACATGAGCACACATTCTTAAGGAGTGACTGTGCACGGCCTACCTCCATCTGTTCTCCAAAGGGAGGAGCTGCGCATACAGAATCTCTAGTTCTTAGAGCAGTTGCTGTTTTCACTCCCCCTCCCTCCCGCCCTTCTTCCTTTATTCCCTTGCACTCTCTCTCCCTCCATCCCTCCCTTCCTTCTCTCCCTGCCTCCCTCCTTCACTCTTTCCTTCCTTCTTTCTATATTTAAGATTGTTAAAGGTGTGCATGTCTTGATCCCATAGCTGCCTGCAGTAGCTGTCTTTGAGCTCCTGCTTTCACAAACTATGCGTCCAGTATCCAGTTACTACCTACAGAAATACATACTTCACTTCCAAAGTACTTACAAAATGAATGGATTTATGAATGAAGATTGAGAACAGGGTGGTGCAAGGGTTGTTGTGTTCATTTGTGTATTCAAATATTCACAGTACTTACTGGACCTCTTCAGTGAGCCAGGCACTATTGATAGAGCTGGGGAAAAACACCATTCTCTATCCTTGTGAAATAAAGACTCTATCTAATGGGGGTGGTAGATAGTAAATAAGCATATAAACTAGATATAAATTAGCTTAACATAGCACTAACTCTACAAGTGGAAAGGGACATTGTGACAAAGTGCAACAGTCAGAGAAGACCTTTGCTCACAGCCTGTGCTGATGTAAAAGTGAGATGCCCTCAGAGGACCTTGTTGAAAATGATACGCAGATGCTGAAGCTTCAATTCTGTGCCCAATTCTGTGGACTGAAGTGATACATTTGTCAGTGTGCCCACGGAGTACTTCAGTTACTACTTAACCTGGAGAGCTTGGAGATTTTCTTCTGCTACCTACAATACATGACATGTTTTTAAAGAGAGAACCTAGGTTAGGATGTTCTTTGTCTGGCTTATATTGTATCATGAGGCTTTCTACTGTCCACAGAGTACTTATTAAATCTCTTAATTTGCATGTGTAGAATTGTGTGGGTTCTTCCTGAAAGTCTTCAGATTAGTAATGGTCTACAAAGTGTCTGTCACTTTGAAAGTACTGCAGGAAGGTGTAAGGCCTGTACAGTTACTGTTTCAGCCATCTTTCATTCCTATTTGTTTGCAAAACATGTGGGTGGGAGCTTACAAACAACCGTTAACCAGACCTTTGTCACTGTCACAGGAGCAGGCAGTAATGAGGTCCAGCTTGACAGTGCCTCACCTCTGAAGAGCCTGGATGTTGAGATCCTGTAGCTTGCCTCAGAGTTGTGGGTTTGACAGGTCTTTGCAGAAGAACTCTATGGGCAGACCATCAGACCTCTGGGGGGGCCAGATTCAGGGTGCCTGGCTCTCCTGTTAGGACACATTCGAGTCACTGCAAATAGGTCATACATATTTATTTAGTATAAATAAATCCTGATCCCTTCTTTTCTTTTAATATTTGAGAGAATCATGGGGGTTTTTTGTTGTTGTTGTTGTTTGTTTGTTTTGTTTTTCTGTTGGTTTGTTTTAGTTTTAGTTTTTGTTTTGTTTTGTTTTTGTTTTTACCTTTATTTAGACAGCCCCAAGCTGGGTATCACCTGTCCCCATGCTGGCATGTACTTGTTAGGCAAGCATTGTACCCGTAAGACGCCTCCCTAGCCTTCATTCAGATGTTTGTGCACATTCTAATTTAGGATAATTTAAGAATGGGAAGATACAGTTAAAGATAACAGAAATCTAGTTAAATGTAAATTTACATATATTTTTAGTTTATCCTTATTTTAGTAAACATATTCAATGGTATTTGGAGTCCGTTTGGTTACCTCAGTATTTCCATGAGCCTAGCAGCCTTTTATAAGCTCCAAAGTATTTATTTGGGCTCTCGTCTTGTTTCTTAAGACAGGGTCTCAACTGTAGCCCATGTTGGCCATGATTTAGACAAAGCCATGATCTTTCTGTGCTCCTTCTTTCTCAGCCTCCCAAATTCTGGGGTGACAGATGTATGCCACCAAACCTGCACTTAGTGTTTTTGTTTTAATATTTATGTATAGATTATATTTTAAATAAATAGTTTCCAATCTTGGCACCAAAAAGTCCTCAACTTTTGCAGAAGGTTTTCTAGGGTTATATGGGAATAGGGAAGCTAAGAAAGGAGTGTCTGGCACTCAGCAGGTCTGAGCTGTCCTCTGGAGGGTACGTGCTGAGCACACAGAGCCTTGCCAGTCCCGTAATCCTTTGCCTGTTTGGTTGTGTGGCTGGTTTATTAAGTAGCTCAGGTTGACCTTGAACTCACAGCCATCTTTTATGCCTTAGCCTTGAAGTGCTGAGATTACAGGCATGAGTCACTATGCCCAGTCGTGAAAGCTAATTTTAATGTTTTTGCAAGACTCCAGAGTTTGATTTTTCTAAAGAACAGGTTAAGCAAGAATATTTGAAGGTTGAAAATCAAAGCCAGGAGTGACAGTACCTACCCATAATTCAGCACTTGGAGCACTGAGGCAGAAGATGAAGGTCAGTGTGGTGTACATAGTAAGTGTCAGACCAACCTGGGGCACAGAGGAAGACCTTTTCTGAAAGGTCTCTGTCTGTCTGTCTGTCTCTGTCTCTGTTTGCCTGCTTCTCTCTCTCTCTCTCTCTCTCTCTCTCTTTCTCTCTCTCTCTCTCTCTCTCTCTCTCTCTCTCTCTCACACACACACACACACACACACACACACACAGATGAATAAAAAATTATAAAATTTGAAGGTACTGCTTTGCAGGTATCTTTCCATGTGGTGGATCTGACAGGGCAACGACAGGCATAAGTCTTACGGTATAGGCATGGCTGTTAGAAGAAGGTGGGCAGAGCTGCATTGTGGATGCTTACTCAAAGCAGGCAGTGCTTTGTGTTGGTGTATTGCTTTTGCTTCTCATTCGTACAACACATCTGTCTGTTTTGTCTGAGTCTCCTTTTGCTTTTTCCTGAGCAGAGGGCTTCCTCTCTGATTTAGACAAAGCACTGTTTGCAGTATGTACTTTTTTTTAAAGATATTTTTCTTCTCTTATATGCATGTACTGTGCACACAAATTAACAGTGCAGACAAATTAACAAATGTCCCAGTGTGACTAGCTCACAAGAAACAAAATGTAGACAATATCTCTTATTTAGGGTTTCTATTCCTGCACAAACATCATGACCAAGAAGCAAGTTGGGGAGGAAAGGGTTTACTCAGCTTACACTTCCACATTGCTGTTCATCACCAAAGGAAGTCAGGACTGGAACTCAAGCAGGTCAGGAAGCAGGAGCTGATGCAGACGCCATGGAGGGATGTTACTTACTAGCTTGCTTCTCTTGGCTTACTCTGTTATAGAACCCAAGACCACCAGCCCAGGGGTAGCACCACCCACAATGAATGGGCCCTCCCACCTTGACCACTAGTTGAGAAAATGCCTTACAACTGGATCTTATGGAGGCATTTCCACAACTGAGGCTCCTTTTTCTGTGATAACTCCAGCTTGTGTAAAGTTGACACACAAAACCAGCCAGTACAATATCATTGCTATTTCCAAATGAATGACATGTATCTCTGTACATGATGTGCTACAGTTATACAATTAGTAATTGGCAAAGTAGATTTGGCCTAGGGCTCAAGACAGTTTTCCACCTGACTTTGCTGCTTTCTAGATCATGAAACTTAAGATCACTTATATGTCATCAAACTTCCAGGGACACTGAAATCAGCTTGCTAGTAAGAAAGGGAGATGGAGATGTGCTAAAGAATACAGAGCAGTTTGTTTTAGTATGCTGGCCATGCTGGCATGGTCGCTGTGGTCTTAAGTGGGTGTGAGAATCACCAGTGTGATGCTGTGAGGAGGTTGAGCTATTGGAAAGGGTTTACATCATGAGAGTGCCTCCCTCATGAGTGGCATTAGGGCTTTGGAAAAAGAGGCCCCTGAGAGCTTCTCTGATCCTTCTACTGGTTGAGGACACAGCAATACAGGACTTGGCCTTCATGAGACACTAACTCAGCTGTAACCTTCCTGGATCCCTTCACTTTCAGAACCGTGAGAAATGTGTTGCTGTTGTTTATAGGCTTCCATTTTTCTGAGCCTTTGATGTAGCATCCTGAACTGACTAAGACAGTGGTATTCCACATTTTGAGAGTGTTATCACTAGTAAGGTAATGAATGTATACCCAGGCCTTTTAGGATGAATCGAGATTGTAATTTTAGTGAAGTCAGTAATAACAGGAATTGGATATGTTTGACAGTGATTGGTAGATCCAGTATGCCTCATGCTATTGAGAAATGAAGTTTATTTGGTAGGGAACAGAGAAGTCTGTTAATACATATGTAATAATTAATTTTTAATTTTTTAGTGCTTTTTATAGAATGTAACGTCTTTGATCTTCATTGGACTTAACACTTAATCTTTATGTTTTTTACCTCCCAACATCATACTTGCAAATATAAATTTATATATTTTATCATCACACAGATGTAATATAGAATTACTGCCCAATAACCATATAACTCCCAGTTCTGTAAGTTTGTTTCAACTCTCTTTTTCTGCTATGATATCCATTTCTGCTCTCTCAAGTCTACACTTTCCTACTTCAGTGTGCTGAAGCCTGAGATGTTGTGCTTAAAGTAAGAACAGCTCCTGAGGGAGGACCCAGCAGCCTCTTCTGAGTGCATCACGTCAGCCCATGAGCGTCAGCATGTGTTATGACAGCTTCTCAGCTGCTCCAGCGTTGTTCTCATTGGCTCTGGGAGCACTCGATGGACCAGAGAAGTAACTTCCTGATGAATGAAGTATAGCTGCTGTGAGGTTCTGCCTCTGTTCACTGACGCCCTTGATAGGGGCTGTCACATGTGAGCACTGTCTGTCGAACCAGGCAAGGTGCTGAGTGAGTGTTTGGGACATGAGCATTTGTCACGGTAGAAACTTTACATTGCTAGTAGGACTAAGGAGAATAAGTGGGACAGTTAGGTTCTAGATAGTATTTGAAGGAATTCTTACCGTGAACTTGTAAGTAGATGATGAAATCCTTTAAAAGATTAGGCCTAAAGAGTAGCTTTATGATACTGATTAGTTTGGTTGCTTTGGAATATGCCTGTTAAACATTTTTTTTAAACAAACATGGCATAGTATAGTTTTTTCGCTGAGTCCAGCAAACTTTAAGCATGTAGCTATTAGAGCAGTGATTCTTCACCTGTGAGTCACAACCCTCCGCTCCCCACCCCTGTTGGGGGTCAGTTGACCTTTTCACAGGGGTCACTTTAAGACCATACGGAAACAGTTACATTATTCATAACAGGATTCATGACAGCAAAATTACAGTTATGAAGTAGCAATGATAATAATTTTATGGTTGGAGGTCACCACAACATGAGGAGCTGATGTATGGATTAAAGATAATGTTGCATCCTGAGAGTTGATTCAGTGCAGGGTACAGAGAATAAACCAATACAAATAATGCTGTGTTCATTCTTTCAACTGCATTCTTCAGGAATGGAGACCAGGGGTCAGTGTCTCCATTGTCTCAGGCAGGCTGTTGCAGAGTTGCTGCTGAAATGAGGGAGGAAGGTTGAAGGAGAGCAAGAGGCTCCATCCCCAGTGAAAGAGCCCATGTCTCCTAGACGTGAAGCCTAGGTGCTATAGTGAGCCTGGGCTAAGGATGTGATATGAGAGGTGGCGGGTGGGCAGGCTACAGCTCTTCAGGAGGACATATGCTGCTCCAAGCGTGGCTTTATTTTGAAGGTGGTAAATAGGGAAATATTTTAACAGGTAACGTGACTCACATTTGTGTTTCAGTGAGATCATTCTGGAAGAGTTGTGTTTCCTGATCACAGAGGAAACTACGAGAATGATGGCATTGTGAATGAAGCCTGAGGATGGGATGCAGGAAGGCCTCAGCAAGTGGAGAAGAGGCTGGTCTTGTTGACTGACTGTTTATATAGGAGGCAGGGTGGGTTTTGAACAGCACTCCATTTCAGATGTGACTTAGGAGGTAGGTAGTGGGTGTGGTGGGGAGGTAGGTAGTGGGTGTGGTGGGGAGGTAGGTAGTGGGATGGTGGTAGGGAGGTAGGTAGTGGTGGGTGGTGGTGGGGAGGTAGGTAGTGGTGGGTGGTGGTGGGGAGGTAGGTAGTGGTGGGTGGTGGTGGGGAGGTAGGTAGTGGGATGGTGGTGGTGGGGAGGTAGAGAGGAAGGGTGTTATTTTTGACTCTTTTGCCTGTTTGCCTACATTAAGGTCAGTTTGATTCTCTCATTCGACTTATGTTCAGGTACCAGGCAAGGAACACTTTTGTCTTTACAAAACCCAGAGCACCTATGGTTATCAATGCTTATTGCTTTGTCAGATTCTCCAGAGCTTTCCCTTTCGTTGTTATATTCTCATTTTCCAGGAATCGAGAGCATTTCTGTAAAACCCTCCAGCTCAGCTGTATAAGTACAAAGTCCTTTTATTTATTAGTGTGTAAATGAGGGTTATGTCTCTTAATGCATTAACTCTGCTCTGGCACCTCCATCACAACACATGATTGACAGCTCTGAAAATCAAAGAGTTTCAAAACAAGCATGATTGGCAGCTCTAAGGTAACTTGCACGTGCCCTGAATGTTATTTGTACTTTTGTTTGACACTGGGGTGGAATAAACAAGCTAATTTCCCAGTCTTTGTTTCTATTTTGGGTTATGAAATATATAGGGTCAATAGAGAGTGAAATATATAGTGAATGTTTCAAAGTCTCAAGTTTTCAGCGTTTATTATTGGTAAAGAGAAAATAAAAATTTGAACTGAGTCTCTATTTCAGAAGAGATAGAACACACCTTAAAGCATGTTTGTTTTTGTTTAGATTGGTGATTTAGACTCATGCTATGAGCTGGTTCTTCTTTAATACATCTCTGATAGTTTAAAAGTAACAGGGTGCATTATAGTTAACTTCTAATGAGAGACAAGTTACATGGGTTCTGTACTGGCTGGTTTTGTGTGTCAACTTGACACAAGCTGGAGTTATCATAGAAAAGGAGCCTCAGTTGAGGAAATGTCTTCATGAGACTCCGCTATAAGATATTTTCTCAACTAGTGATCAAGGGCGAGAGGGCCCAACCCATTGTGGGTGGTGCCATCCCTGGGCTGGTACTCTTGGGTTCTATTAAGACAGCAAGCTGAGCCAGCCAGGGGAAACAAGCCAGTAAGAAACATCCCTCCATGGCCTCTGCATCAGCTCCTGCTTCCTGACCTGCTTGAGTTCCTGTCCTGACTTCCTTTGGTGATGAACAGCAATGTGGAAGTGTAAGCTGAATAAACCCTTTCCTCCCCAACTTGCTTCTTGGTCATGGTGTCTGTGCAGGAATAGAAACCCTGACTAAGACAGGTTCTATGTTCACATGTGGTCAGACTGTAACTTATGATCTTGCTGAGGTGTGGAAGTCCGTGGTGTAGACTGTGCACAGTATCAGGAGGTTCAGGTTTTTCTGAGTTGGGAAGCATGCCATAGGAACTGCTTTTGGGCTCGGCTCTGTAGGCTTGGGTGTTACAGATTCTGGTTCTGTTGCAGCAGCAGAACTGATTGCTTTCTAGTTGTGTCTGTAGCTCTGTCAGGGCAGAGATGGTCAGACAAAGTGTTTTGTGAGTTTTTATGCCATCTCAGGATTTCAAAGACTAAAAGTGCATCTGCCCATGGCTTCGTATGGCTGCCTCTCAAAGAATGCATTGTTCCCAGAAAAGCTTCAACATTGAAATGTCCGAGCGACAGAGAAGAACCATGGCTTCACCCCCACACTTGGTTCAAGAGTGGGATTTCCAAACAAGAACATCTGAGTTCTAATTAATCTATTGCGACTTGGTAACTTGTTGAGATGTGGAGACTAATATTTCAGCACGTATTGTATAATTTGTGATCCTTTTAACATAAACAATATTCATATTTGTTGAACATTCCCTCTATGCAAAACACTATAAAAATTGAGCGCATTATTTTCTTAGATTTTTTTATTACTCTAGAATAATACTGTTAGGAACCTTGTTGAAAGCACTGAAGCAATGTGGTCTGGCCTTCAGTTAAGTAGCTGTCTCCAAGACTTTGGCAGCTAGCAAGTGAGCACACCTGAGGCGGCCACAGCTCCTTCATGTTGTTCAGATTCGCCTGTAGTACTAGTGTGTGTGTTGTGAGCGCGCGTGTGTGTGTGTAATTTGAGTTTTCCTCAGCAGACTTCTTGCATATCTTCACTGCAGTATGCTGAGTACAACTTAAAACTGTATTTATTTTAGGGGAAAATATCTATAAAACATAGCAATAATGCAGAGAAATGCATTAGCAAATGCCCACCTGAATGAGGTGTTTAAAGAAGGAGTTAAGATGATTTTATAAGCAGAAAAGAAAGTATTTTCTAGGAGCAACCTAAAGATGGGGGATTCACTTCTGGGCACGTGGTGTGAAGTCTGCTGAGATGTGAGAGTGCACATAGTATGATTATTGGTTTCTATTTGTGTGTAATAAGTTATCCCAACACTTGGGATTTTCTAGTCTCATGTATTGGTTTGGTCCAGGAATCAATGAGTCCCCTAGCTGGATGAGTTTGATCTCTTAGAAAGTCCATTTGAGGTATTCGCCAGGCCAGGAGCCAGCTTAAGGGTTGGCTGGGAGCAGAGATTGCCAGTTGTATATGGGCTGGTGACCAAACAATGAACACTGAATCTTTGGAGAACATTCCAGATCCGGAGTATAGCGTTAACATGCTGCTTGTTGGCAGGAGGTCTCATTTCCTCCCACATGGACCTCTGCATCTAAACTGAATGAGCGTCTTCATGAGTGATCTAAGAAAGTGAGCCAGGGAGGTCATGGTAAAGGTGCATGGCATGTGGGTTCCCTTCCACCCACTCTGTAAGAGTGAGTCATTAGGCCTGCTTCATGGGCTGTGGGACTGTGGACTGGCCTGCCTCCTATGTGGAAGGCTGCAAGGTTTATGAACCTCTGAGGGTTGTGAACAAAGTTCAACTTTTGTACTTAAAAAGTAACCGCTTTTAAAATTTCTGTGACCATGTTTATCTTTTTTGGGGCCAGTGAGCTTTAGGAACCCACCTGTCTTGTCCTTCCCTCCCTCGGGTGCTAAGCTCAAGTTACAAGGGCAAGCTGCCATGCCCGGTTTGAGCTCTAGTCCAGAGTTTAAGCACGTGTTTGTGAGCTGTCATCCCCCCACATCGAGAAACAAGTCTTTATAGGACAAGTAAAATATGCAGTAGGAAAAGATTTAAGAAAATGAAAACATTTTCTACCTTTTTTCCCCATTGTATTTGAAGACAAGGTCTCCCTGTGCTGCCCTGGCTGTCCTGGAACTCACTTCATAGACCAGGCTGGTCTTGAATCCAGAGACCTGCTTTTCTCTGTGTTCCAAGTGATAGGATTAAAGGTATATGCCACCACGCCCAGCATCCTTTCCATATTTTCAATGTTGAGGTAATCATTAATATTAGTAGGATTACTATTAGTCACTCTTTGGCCCTAGGTTTTAAATGTTTATAAAATATGTATAATTTTTCTAGTGGTATGATTTTAGGCATGCAGATCTTTGTCCCCTTACATACACAGAGTACTGATGTTATTTGGGGATAGTTTGGAAATATACATAGGGTGTGTCAGGCCCTGTGGCCTCTGTCTCTTTCTCTCTGTGTGAGCTCTTTTCCCTTTACCCCCTCCCAAGATGGCAAAAGCTCTTTTTTTCAGTCTGCTGGTACTTAGTTCTCTTAATATTTATTTCTTCTTATACAAAAGACCCTGGTCAATCTCACACTAGTTTTGGCTTGGGTGATACAGCCTGAAAGCTCAGAATCACTCTCCTCACTGCGACCCTTCCCCAAACTCTTCAGTCCACTATGTGTACAAGAGAAGAAAGTTCTTTACTCTTGGACGTGCTGGGTATCAGACTCAGACTCTTGCATGTGCTAGCAGACAGTGTTTACCACTGAGCTCCCTCCCACCCTGCCTTTCCCTCTTAGTTATTGCTTAAATTGTCTCTCTTCTCTGACTCCACTAACACTACTGGGCAGATGACCAGAGACCACTGCTAATAGGTTCATGACATAACAGTGAGGGCAAACCTTGCTGGGGAATGAGCAGAAATTTAGAGACCAGACAGTTTTGAAGAAAGGACAGAATGGAAAAATAGTTTAGAGGGGGAATATGGTGAAATGGGAAGCATTGTATCAAGAAAAGACACTGGAGAAATTTAAGGGAGTGGATAGGGAGTCCATAGAGTTCTGTGGGAATCATATGAAACCCCAGATATTTGATTATTTTTGTTGGAAAACAGTAATGCTTCATATAAGACAAGAATTTGAAGGCAGTATGGCTTTTCTGCTAAAAAGATAAAGAGAGTGGGGAATAAGTTCTATGGAGGTGTGGTGAGGTGTGGGGAAGTGGGAGCCTCTGTGGGCCCATGCTGAGGCATCCCTTCCCCTGAGGGACCAGCTACAGGACAGTATAGTATAGAATAGAGTGTTTTCAGGGCATGGGGAGGGGAGTGAAGAGGGTAGTAGGGGCAGAGAAAGGCAGGGGAGGAGGAAGAAGAAGGAAAAGGAGGAAGAGGAGGGGTAGAAGAGGAGAAGTAGAAGAGTAGAGGCCTGCCATGAGCCCGTGGAGAGAAGAGGGAAAGGGAATGGGGAGAGGGGCAAGAGAGAGCAAGAGAATGAGGAGGGGGCAAGCAGCCCCTTTTATAGTGTCAGGCATACCTGGCTGTTGCCAGATAACTGGGGGGTGGGGGGTGGAACTTAGACAGAATGCTAACAAGTAGCAAATAGGAATAAAATTTCTTAACAGTGAAAACATTAACAAAAATACTAGAAATGAATGGAGAAAAATTTTAAATTACTTTATTACGTGTGTGTGCGTGTGTGTGCACACGTGCACTTGTGTATGTGTGTGCTAGTATCCATTTTGAGACCAGAGGACAACTTTTAGGAGGTAACCTTCTTCTACTGTGAGTTCTGGGGACAAAATCTACCCACAGAGCCACTGCTCCAGCACATGGGGAAAGAGCTAGAAGAGCTCTAGATAAAGCTGGGAAGGAAAAATCTGTAGTAAATACAGCTGGCACCTCACTTTCTCCCACAACAGTGCTGGCTGTGGGTTTTAAACTCAGCAATGCAGTTGCTATGCCTGGGTGAGATGCCTGAACCTGGATGTGTCAGGACTTCAGGGCAGTTTCTCCTCCTAGGATGTGGCACAGACACAAATCCCTAGATGCTGCCGCCTTTTTATTCTAATTACTCACTCTAGGATGTGCTGTATAAAATTGTATGATGGGAAATATAGGAATTTTATATAAGTTAAAGAGTGGGTGGGTTCTTGGGAGCTGGTCAGACCGTTAGGGCATTGAGTGGACAACAGTAATTGGAGGCATGTCCTTCCTTGAGAGGGATTCGTGGAGGCTGCTCTCTTTTTCCTTTGTTTCCTGGTTTTTGTCACTGTGCCTTCCTTTATGACTCAGAAGCAATGAGCCAAGCCACCTTGAATGGAAGCGTCTATGAGCCATATAAATTTTTTTTAAGTAGTATTTTTGGTATTTGTGACCGTGATGGAAAGTGTACTCACAGGTAGGGTTAAGCATATGCAAGGGAGATGAACAGGGCAATTTGGATTGCAGGTACATGAGTTTCCTGTGGACACGACAGGGAGAGGGTATGTCCTTCACTCCCATGTTCTTCCTGACATTGTCCTTTTCCATCTCCATTGCCTTCTTCCAAAACAGGATGGGTTTGCAAGTCAGGGCTAAGTCCATGGGGATGCTGCCCAGCCGAACCCAAAACCCAACAACAGCAGTGAAGCCTTGTTCCTTTTGATGCTCCCTACTTTAGAAAACAGTGCATTGTAGTGACGAGGAAACACTTGATAGTGACACTTAAGATTTTATAGCTGTTTACTTAGACCTTTTCCTTTTGTCTTGGTGAGATGAATCATTCAGGTTCAGTGTAGCCCAATACTTGAAAATATGCCTCGTTCTTAGTGTGTTCTAATTTTTAGGGGTGGGGGAGGGAATCCATACTATAGTTAGTTTTCTTTTAAAGTTTTGATTCAGAGGTTTATTTTTAGACTTAAAATAGAATACTTTGTCTTCTCTTTTAAAATGCAAATTGAGTATTAAACATGTATAATTAGATCCTTAATTTGTACTGATTGGGCATATTATAGTGTTCATGTGGATTTTATGATATTGCTTCAGTTATTTTGAATTTATTAAGTAAACAAATTTTTTCTTAAGATATTTTTCTTGAAAGTAGTTTTATTATAGTAAGTGTTCTTATGAAAATGATGGTATTAACTATAATGATATAAAATGGATTAACTATGCATTTTTCAATATGAAATATATGATTAAGATGAACTTGTTTCTAACACACACACGTATATATATTTATACTTATATATGTTGAAACTCAGCATTTTTACTAGTGTTGGTTTGGCCTCAAAATTTCTATTATGTTATTCAAAGACCTTAATATAAGCAGGAACCGGTGGAGGAAAACAATTGAAGATACAGGCATAGTAAGGACTTTCTGACTAGCTCTCCCGTAGTCCAGTAAATAACAGCAAGAACTGAGAACAGTATTACACGAAGTAGAAGAGCTTCTGTGCCACAGAGAAACATGGGAATTAAGGTACAACCTCCAAGATAGGGGACATGTTTATCAGCTACGCATTTGACAGGGGAGGAATATCCAAACACAAAGAACTCAAAAATGCAGCATGCACACACACATGCATGCATGCATGCACAATCAAATATTGTCACCAAGAAATGGCTAAGTTAATTGAACAGACAGTTCTCAAAAGGAAAAGTACTAATGTCCAATCAATATCTGAAAAGTGTTCAGTGTCCTTAGCTATCAGGCAAATGGAAATCAAACCTATGTTAAGATACTTTCTTATCCAGGCATTAGTGCCTCGCTTTTAATCCTGGTGGTTGACAGACAGATGCAGGCAGGTCTCTGGGTTGTTCAACATGTCCACTCTGCTTTGGCCATTATATAACAGTTTCTTTTAACTAGAAAGATAGTATGTCAATTATTTTGAAAATTATTAGCAAATGTTAAGTACTTGACTGTCGTCCTGAATATAGCTTCTTTAGGCACTTTAATTCTGGATTAGCTTGTTTTAGTAATACTTGGAGAAAAGGAGAGAGATGCATGGAAAGAGGTGGGTGAGGAGCATAATGGGGGAAATCAAATTTTTCTTTGTCCTGTTTATTTCCGTGAGGCTTCACCCTGAAGTTTGAAGACAAGACATGCTTTAAGTTAAGCTCTTTTTACCTCTTTACTGTTAGTGTGACAGGAGCTTTCTATGTCACTGATGACAGTGGTCACGATGGTGGTAATGATAGTCTTGATAACTGATGACAATAGCTGCTTCTTAACTTATTAGGACTATTATGGGATTGCCTTTCCACAACAATGTTAACTGTTAAAAAAATAAGTATATGTTGTATCTTATATGGAAAAATGTTAGTCTCACATGGTATCTTGTGGAGTATAAATTTAACAGGAGCATTCATTACTCATTTTAAGGGACTGTGGTGTTAGGGACTCAGCCCAGACCCTCTCATGCTAAATGTATATTTTGTTGGTGAGCTTTATCTTTTGTCACTGTATCTACTATTTTTTGATAGGTGGGTGTTGGACCGTGAAAGGCACCCTGTTCCCGACCCTGAAAGGGACAGTAGCCATTTTTTCCTGATTTCCAGGAAACCAGGCCAGTCACTAGCCCACAACCCTCCATAGATTTGTGACCATCAGTCAAGACCCTTCATAGAGAGGGGACCTGTGGTTACATAGGCTCAAGACAGATCTCCGTTATAATGAGGTAGCCAAAGGCCTGGAGGCTTAGCCAATCACCTTTCTTCCCAGACACCCCTCCCTGCAAAAGGTGTTCAATCTCAGGCTCACCCTGAGAAGTGGGGTTACGGTTTTACTCGTCCACCTTCCGCCATGACAATAAATGCCTTAAAACCATGGACTGTCCCTTTTCATCCTGACCGCCATGGGGAGCCACAGAGAAAGCCTTCACCTACGGAGCCACTGTCTCATCTCCCGAAGAAGACCTCCACCACCAAGCCTGCAGCCTAACTCATCAAGCCAAGGACTCTAAGCAAGACCAGCCAGAGCTTCCCCCTTCCCCCTCTGCCTGCGCTAGATCCAGCCTATGGGCCCTCACTCCATTCTCAGCTATTCTGCGACATCCCAGCACCTGGATGCCCAAGAGCCTGAGAACCAGATGGCCTGGCCTCCTTGCAGGCCTGAGGACCCCTGAGCCAGTTCCGACTGTGTCCCGTGCCACAGACCCGAGTTTCCTCACCCCTGGAGCAGTGTCCCTCAGCTTCCCACAGCACAACACCCGCCTGGCAGCAGCTTACACATGGTGGTCAAACTTCCCACACCCAGGAGTGGTATAACTGGGTCCTCAGGTCGTACTATGTCCATTTTCTGAGGAACTGCTAGACTGATTTCCAGAGTGCTTGTACCAGCTTGCAATCCTACCAACAATGGAGGACTGTCCCTCTTTATCCTCGCCAGCATTTCTTGTCACTTGAGTTTTTGATCTTAGCCATTCTGACTGCCGTGTGGTGGAATCTCATGGTTGTTATGATTTGCATTTCCCTGATGACTAAAGGCGATGAACATTTCTTTAGGTGCTTCTCGACCATTCAAGATTCCTCAGCTGAGAATTCTTTGTTTAGCTCTGTACCCCATTTTTTAAAAGGGTTATTTGATTGTCTGGAGTCTATATTCTTTCTATATATTCTTTCTATATATTGGATATTAGCCCTCTATCTGATGCAGAATTGGTAAAGATCTTTTCCCAATCTGTTGGTTGCTATTTTGTCCTAATGACAGTGTCCTTTGCCTTACAGAAGCTTTGTAATTTTATGAGGTCTCATCTGCTGATTCTTGATCTTAGAGCAGAAGCCATTGAGGTTTTGTTCAGGAAATTTTCCCCTGTGCCTGTGTGTTCTAGGTTCTTCCCCACTTTCTCGTCTTTTTGTTTCAGTGTATCTGGTTTTATATGGCGGTCCTTGATCCACTTGGACTTGAGCTTTGTGCAGGGTGATAGGAATGGATTGATTTGCATTCTTCTACATGTTGACTTCCAAGTAGAACCAGCACTGTTTGTTGAAAATGCTATCTTTTTTCCACTGAATGGTTTTATCTCCTTTGTCAAAGATCAAGTGACCATAGATGTGTGGGTGGGTTCATTTCTCAAGCTTCAATTCTATTTCATTGATCTACCTGCCTATCTCTGTACCAATATCATGAAATATTTTAGTTTTTTTTTTTAATCACGATTGCTCTGTAATACAGCTGGAGGTTAGGGATGATTCCCCAAGAAGTTCTTTTATTGTTGAGAATAGTTCTGGATATCTTGGGTTTTTTATTATTCCAAATGAATTTGCAAATTGCTCTTTCTAACTCTGCAGAGAATTGAGTTGGAATTTTGATGGGGATTGCGTGGAATCTGTAGATTGCTTTTGGCAAAATGGCCATTTTTACAATATTTATCCTGCCAATCTATGAGCGTGAGAGATCTCTCCATCTCCTGAGGTCTTTAATTTCTTTCTTCAGAGACTTGAAGTTCTTGTCATACAGATCTTTCACTTGCTTAGAGTCACACTGAGATATTTTATATTATTTGTGACTTCTGTGAAGGGTGTTATTTCCTTAATTTCTTTCTCAGCCTGTTTATCCTTTAAGTAGAGGAAGGCTACTGATTTGAGTTAATTTTATACCCCGACACTTTGCTGAAGTTGTTTATCAGGTTAAGTAGTTCTCTGGTGGACCTTTTGGGGTCACTTAACTATACTATCATATCATCTGCAAATAGTTTGACTTCTTCCTTTCCAATTTCTATCCCTTTGAACTCCTTTTGTTTATAATTGCTCTGTCTAGGACTTCTAGTACTATATTGAATAGGTAGGGAGAGTGGGCAGCCTTGTCTAGTCCCTGATTTTAGTGGGATTGCTTCAAGTTTCCATTTAGTTTGATATTGGCTACTGGTTTGCTGTATATGGCTTTTACTATGTTTAGGTATGGGCCTTGAATTCCTGATCTTTCCAGGACTTTTATCATGAAGGGGTGTTGAATTTTGTCAAATCCTTTCTCAGCATCTAATGAGATGATCATGTGTTTTTTTCTATGAGTTTGTTTATATAATGGATTAATTAGATGGATTTCTGTATATTGAATCATCCCTAAATTCCTGGGATGAAGCCTACTTGATTATGATGGATGATAGTTTTGATGTGTTCTTGGATTTGATTTGCGAGAATTTTACTGAGTATTTTTGTGTTGGTATTCATAAGGGAAATTGGTCTGAAGTTCTCTTTCTTTGTTGGGTCTTTGTGCAGTTAGGTGTAAGTATAATTGTGGCTTCATAGAACAAATTGTATAATGTTCCTTATGTTTCTCTTTTGTGGAATAGTTGGAGAGTATTGGTATGAGGTCTTCTATGAAGGTCTGATGGAATTCAGCACTAAATCCTGGGTGGTTTTTTTTTTTTTGTTGTTGTTTTGTTTTGTTTTTGTTTTTTTGTTTTTCTTTTTTTGGTTGGGAGACTTTTAATGACTGCTCCTATTTCTTTAGGAGTTATGGGACTGTTTAGATGGTTTATCTGATCCTGATCTAACTTTTTACCTGATATCTATCTAGAAAATTGTCCATTTCATCCAGATTTTCCGTTTTTGTTGAGTATAGGCTTTTGAAGTAGGATCTGATTTTTTTTTTTTTTTTACATATCCTCAGAGTGTGTTGTTGTGTCTTTCTGATTTTCTTAATTTGGAAACTGTCTCTGTGCCCTTTGGTTAGTGTAGCTAAAGGTTTTTCTATCTTGTTGATTTTTCTCAAAGAATCAGCTCCTGGTTTTGTTGATTCTTTTTATAGTCAGTTTTGTTTCTACTTGGTTGATTTCAGCTCTGAGTTTGGGGTTTATTTATCTCTTTTTGTTCTAGAACTTTCAGGTGTGCTGTCAAACTGCTAGTGTATGCTCTTTCCAATTTCTTTTTGGAGTCTCTCAGAACTATGAGTTTTCCTCTTAGCACTGCTTTCATTGTGTCCCATAAACTTGGGTATGTTGTGCCTTCATTTTCATTAAATTCTAAAAAGTCTTTAATTTCTTTATTTCTTCCTTGACCAAGTTATCACTGAGTAGAGCATATTCAATTTCCATGTGTATGTGGGCTTTCTGTTGTTTTTGTTGTTATTGAAGACCAGCCTTAGTCCTGGTGATCTGATAGGATGCATGGGATTATTTCAATCTTCTTGTAGTAGTTGAGGCTTGTTTTGCATCTGATTATATAGTAAGTTTTGGGGAAGATATCGAGAGGTTCTGAGCAGGTATATTCTCTTGTTTTAGAGTAAAATGTTCTGTTACATCCATTTGATTCATAACTTCTGTGAGTCTCATTATGTCTCTGTTTAGTTTCTATTCCCCAGATCTATCCATTGGTGAGAGCTGGGTGTTAAAGTCTCCTGCTATCAAGGTTGGGCAAGGCAACCAAGTAGGAGGAGAAGGGTCCCAAAAGTATGCAAATAGTCAGAGATAGCCCCCACTCCCACAGCAGGCAAATAGTCAGAGATAGCCCCCACTCCCACACTGAGCTGTAAGATCATAACGAGTATTCTGAAGACCGAGCACAGGCCCATGCAGGCTTGCTGCTTGCAGCTTCAGCCTGTGAGCCTTACGAGCCCTGCTTGGTTGACTCTGTGGGCTGTGCTCTCCTGACGTCCTGCAGCTGTCGGCCCCTCCTCCACCTCTTCCTTCGGTTATCTGAGCTCCAGGGGAGGGACCTGATGGACACCTCCAATTTGGGATCTCTTTGTACTTCTTAAAATTTATATTCAATGAATTTATTCCTAAGGCATGATTATTCATTAATTTTATTATCTGGAAAAATTAAAGTGTCACAATTGTTAGGAAAACACATATATTTATTAATTCTGTTTTATTTTGTTATAGAGAGGTTAGAGTGGAGGGAGAATGTATAAAATTAAGGTGGTGATCCAAATTCTTTAGCCTTCAAATATGTAATTACAATTTCCTCTTCTTTTCATATGTTTAAAATAAATTATGTTGGATTTTATAGAAGAGATAGATAAATGCAGTAATTTTCTAAGGCAACATTATCCACATTTCTGGGGCTATGATATTAAGAAATGGAGAAGGTATTCAGACTCTGCCAATCTGATATATTCTATTTTTGGTGGAACTTATACTGAAACTTACATTGGAGCTTATATTAACCTTCACCTTGAGCCCTCCATCTGTCTGGGTATCGGGATCCTGTCTCTCTAGTTCTTTAAAACTTTAAACTGCTTGTTAGAAGAAACAAGCATATCTTGAACTATCACTTTTAGAAAGAATCTAATGGCCTTTTGGGCAGATTCATCTTTTACAAGTACTGAATGTATCTTTAACTAGTCACATTACAGTGAAACCATCTCTCCTTCTGTGCATATAGCTATATTTTTTGGGTTCATTTTTTTATTGGATAAGTAAGCAAAATATGTGTGCTTGGATTTTTACTAAAAAAATGAAATTAAGAAATACTTTTATATGTATCAATTGTAAATATAAAACTTACATGTTCTTTAAAGTTTCACACTTTATGGAAAACGAATACATTTTATTTTATAAAATATTTTTCCAATATAGTCATAATAGTCATAAAACCATTTTGTTGACTGAATTTAATTAAATCTGTTGGTTCTTCATGTAACAGTGAGTTTTGACTATACACTTTGGCTCCCTACATATCACATGTGCACACCTGCCTGGGAGCTATCTTTGGATCTGTGAATGAAAGACACACACACACACACACACACACACACACACACACACACTCACATACTAGCTTTTTAAAAAAAAATGCCTTGGCTACCTCAAAGGCTGGGGACTCCTAAACCTTCCCTTGCTACCCTAGTCCCAGTCAGGGAAGTGGCCACTGGCCACTTACCCAAATTCTTCATGGCTGGTTGGCTTTCTCTCCTGCAGCTCCTGCATCCTATCCTTCCCCCCTGAGTCATGGCAACTCTGCATTTCCATTGTTCCGACTGCTGGCATCTTTATTGATCCATCAAAAAGCCAATTGCGGACAAGGGCCTTTTGTGTTTGGACACGCAGATTCCCAACTGAGTGAAAGCATTGGAACCACTCTCCACATCTTCATCTCCTTATTGATAGTTGTTGTTTTTGTCTGAGGAAAGGCCTCACAGAGTGGCGTCTCACTTAGGTCTTTCTTCCTTAGCCTTCCATGCAACATCAGGTAATCTCTTTGTTAGACTAGAACTTCATATAGCTTCTGTATATTGATCACTACAATATCAAAGCCAACATTCCTCAGTGATCATGCCAAATTAATAAAGTTATGTTTATTTCAGCATTTTAGTTAAAATTTCAAATTTTTGTTTCAGCTTGTAAACGTGATGCATCTTGGTAAAGCAGCTGTGGTAAAGAGCTCTGCTGACCTCCAGAGCTCTGCGGCCATTTTAGTTTCTCCTCTTCCAGAGCTTCTAGCTAGACTCAGGTTGTTTTTGTTTGTGGTTTTGTTGTACTCCTTGTAATTTTAACACTTAATTTTATAGTGTAGCATCAGCCCATTAGACATAGTGATTTTTCTTGATTATTTCAGGATACTTTGTTTATTAGACAGCAGATGTCTGCTTTTCTGCTGTTGAAAATGACATAGCCATGAAGATCTTTGAGGATAAGATTCATGAGCTTATTTCCTGAAGTCTAAGTAAAATAGTTAGGGTTCAGGTCACTGATATTTTTTCTGGCTCATGTAAACAGCTTGAACATTTCATGTATTTGTTGGTAATATTGACTTTTTAAAAATAGTATATTTGGCTTACAGCTTATATCCTGTGGATGTAGTGTTCTGTTCTTTGTATTTGAGATCTGGAGATCTTAAACTTGTTCAGCCTCTTATTTTAGAACAGATTTCTTTTAAAACAAAAGTAGCCCGAGCATAGTACTAAATCAGTTTATGTCCAACGCCACTTAAACACAGCTGCTTCTTAAGCAGCAGGAAAGCGGGCAGTGGAGATTCTCTGTAGACAATGCTTCTGAGCCCCAGTAGCATGTCTTCCTGTTTTATAATAGTGTTCCCATTGGGGCCATGCTCCTGTGTCATAAAGTTCTTTTATATGGCCTTCCATTACTGTAATTTAGCTAGTGTCTATCGTATTTTGATCGTTTTCAGTTTTCATTTCTTTATAGATAGCAGGATTGATAGTTGGCATCTTTATCCTATTATATAATGGGACTAAAGCCTTCGGAGTGGAGAACTAGAAAGAATATTCAGTCTGCCCTATTTTCAGAGGAAAAAACTATGTATTCAAAAAAGTCTGTATAACCCCAGACAACACAAGTATATGCATCCAGATGAATTGGCACTGAATAAGGTCCTTTGCCAGGACGATTACTGCCTGGACCCATTTTTTGACTGACCAGTAGCCCCCACACTTTAATTTAGTATAAAAGAAGATGTTCAAAAAATTAATTTCAGATTAAACCAACCCTATTTGGTTGTAGAAAACAGAATTTTAATTTTTAAAAACGAATTGAAAAGAATGCACATATCCTATATTTTCCCCATAATTCCCACCTAATTCTGTAGTCTCTAGTCCTTCCCGCTGTGGTGCAGCTGGTCTGCCGTTTCATCTCTGTCTGCCTCCTCTTACTCAAGTCACTACTCAGTCCTAGGCATTATGCAGATTACGTTTGCTTTTCCTTTATTAGCATGTCACCATCCCGCACAGAGCAAACATCTTCCTCCCTACCGTTGCAGCTTCTGACGCAACTGACTTCAGTGCCTAACTATTCCCTACTGACATGTTCTGCATATTTCCCTCCTAGGACAGCTAATTTTGACCATTGACTTGAGTTGACTTAAGGTGGCTAAGAGGTTAGAAATTTATACCTCTGTGTGTATCTTGCAAGGGCATTTGCAGAGATAATGATATTATAAGAACTGTAACAAAATCAATAGTTAATTCTGCTGGTGGATTAAAACTCTGACAGATTAATGGGGAGCAGAGGAAGTGGTCACTGGAGTGTGTCCCGGGTTCATAGCTTGCGCCAGTCCTTTCTTGTGGTTTACACTACTTCCTGGCTGCCATGAATGACTCTGTCCCACCATGCTCTTCTGCCACGATAGTCTGCCTTACTGTGAGCCTAGACACAGAGCTGTCCTACAGTGAACTGTGGAACCTAAGACACCATGAGCCACAAGTACATCTCTCACCCTGAAGTCATTTACTGATGTACTTTGTCAGAGCAATGAAAAGTCAGACTAACAGACTCTTCAACTTAAGTATAAACTCAGACAGAATGGACTTCATTATTATAATTACCATTTGATAAATTAAAATGTTGAAAGATTTTTAAGTACAATATTAAAGACGTAAATCAGTTGATTTAAGATTTTCTTTTTTTTTTAAGTGTTAAATACTCTTTATTTGATATCATACATAAACCACAGTAAATGCCTTTCAGTGGTGAAAGGCAGCATCATTGATGTAGGGAATTCTAATTAAAACAGCATTGTCAAGAATAGTTCCGTTCTGGTGTTTAGCATTGCCTGTCAGAGGCCAGTGAACACACACTGAAGCACGGGTGAGTCTTCTTGTTTCTGAGACAGTGATAGAATTTTCCCAGGATTTAAACATATTCATATACCCAGTTATATAAATCTAAGTATGAAACCATTCAATAGGTTTGAGGCGACACCCTCATATTTATGGAGAGGAAAACATTACTAATTAAGTCCAGTCTTATCTTGAGAAAGGGAGAGCAGTGATAGCATGTATACAACTGGAAGTGTTACTTTAAAAAAGATCATATCCACTTTATGACAAGTCAATTTTACTTAAATCAGGGCTGTCCAACAAAAACATTGTTAGCCATTCATGATCTGAATTTGGTGTATGAATTAAATTATGATATACATTAAAAGCCATGAGACATTTGTTTTGTAATAAATAAGGCAGTGGAATTATTCATTAGTAGCCTTTTTAAGATAAGCTATTAGATCCGCCCTTTCTCCCTTCTTCTTAATTCATTTTTGTTCCAGGGATGTACTTTTTGGGATTTTCCAAATACTCCATCAGGGTATCATCTCCCCAGGTGATGCCTTTGTTCTTGTTGGCATCTGTGTAAGAGAATCCAGCAGCCTGGCCTGTCTTCCGCCCAAACAGACCATGGAGGTTTGGTCCAGTCTTATGCTTGCCTCCTTTTTCCACAGTGTGGCACTGGGCACACTTTTGAACAAAAATCTTCTTGCCTTTTTCAACATCACCCATTTTAAATTCGGTCCGGGCTGGTCAACACCACAAACGATCAAACTCTTGGGGAGACGTCCCGCTCTCTAGCCCAAGGACACGCTGGCCCGCGCCTGATTTAAGATTTTCTTACTTGGGCACATTTCACTGCAGTACCTTTACTGCTACGGTATCTTGCCAGTCCTTAGTTGATTTCTTAGTTGTTTAAGAGGAAAATACTTAGTGGTTCTGACTTATTTACAGTATCCTTGTTAAAAGGAATTGGAGACCGTCTATCTAATACTATCTTAATGGCACTTTGGAAGCAAACTGCACATGACAAGGAATAACATGCCACCTCTAGCTTATGAGACTGGACCCTGGCGGACAGTCCAAGGTGGTAGTGAGCAGGGTCCGGAGACGCGGCCAGCATTACTTTGGTCCTGCCTATAATCTCCAGAAATAGTCCTGTTAATAGCCTACGAACCTAGAAAAGAATCTAAAGTATATAATAACACAGACTGGATGAAGACCTTGTCATCAGCCACTGTACCACAATATTAACCCATGTTCAGTCTCATAAGACCCATGTAAATTGCCACAATAAGAAACCTGTGCTATATCAAGTCAAAAAATTGCTTGTTAAGAAGTTACATGGACAATGACACTGTATTTATTCTTATTACTAAAGGGTTGTAGATTTTTTTCTATCCTAATATATATTTTATGTAGAATATCTATTATTTTTATATTCTGACAAAAAGTCCTTCCCATCTTAATGGCTGAAACTATATAATATCATTTGATGATAAATTCTAAGAAAGAAAACTAAGAAAACTTTGTCTTCTTATTTTTAAGATGTATCTACTCTACTCATTTGTCCTTCCCTTTCTTCAACTCTTCCCTGTTCCCACCTCGTCTCTTCTCTAATTCATTCTTTTTCTCCTTAATTGTTGCTGTTACAAACATGTAAATGCATAAATAGAAAGCACACTTGTCCAGTCCGTTTAGTTCATCTTGCATGTATATAATTTCAAGACTGACCATTCGATTTGGTATTGGATAACCAATTAGGAGGCTCATCCCTGGGGAGACTAGTTCCCCAGCTCTCCGCACTCCTTAGTTTCCTTCCTTGCCTATGTTAGATCGCTCTCCTATATCCGCTTATTGATTAGTGGCGTCCTCTTTTGGGTCTTATTTAGGCATCCATGATGTTGAGGTATCACAGTGCTGTTTCCCCATCATTTAGAGGAGACAGCAATCTCACAGCAGATTTCCTGCTCCTCTGACTCTTACTATGTCCTCTTCTGTAATGTGCCCTGAGCCTGGAGTGTAGGAGTTGTGTTGTAGATATATTAATCAGTGCTGAGCAACACATGCTCAGTTGTTCTCTGCATTTTGACACATTGTGCTTTTCTGTAATGGTCTCCATTAGTTGCAAAGAGGTTTCTTTAATGCAAGGTAAAAACTACACTTGTCTGTGGATATAAGGATGAGTATTTAGAATACAGATAGGAATTCTGATGGTTTAGTAAAGAGATAGTAATGTCTCCTCTGAGAGCCATGATCTCACTAGCCTGGGTAGTTTTCTAGTACCTAGTATGATTTTTCGTGTTGAGCAGGCGTAGAATCTAACAGACAGCTATTGGCTACTGATGAGTGTCACTGTTGTACCTTTAGTGATATCCTGCTGCGCTGCTCATTCTGGTTCACAGGAGTCACTGCTGGGTAGGACAGTTGGTTGCTTCCCTCCCTTGGAAGTTTGCACAGCACCTTCTGGTACTATGAAAGCTAGTCTTCTGGAAGGAGGATTTCCATAAGATCCTATAAGATGCATGATGTCTTCAGCAATAGGACTTTACCTTCAACCTCTCTGTGGTAACCAACAGCAACAGCAATAACCTGTTTTAGGAATCCCTTGGACTTCCCTGTCTAACAATTCAAAACGGGGTTTCTCATGCATGGTACTGGGGTTTCTGTTAGCCTATGGCTCTTGTGGGGTGAGCATTGTCAGCCCAAGTAGTAGAACTTCATTTAAACTGCACACACACACACACACACACACACACACACACACACACACACACACTTATGTATTATATGTACTCTTAGATAAAAATATGACTTTATGGTTAACATTTGGCATTTATCTGTGATCCATTTATAATATTTTGATGTGATTTAAATAATGAAGTAAATATATTGTACTTTACAATTTTTACATTTATTATGAATATGCAATGTGGACGGAGGTCAGAGTACAAATTTCAGGAGTCTAATCTTTCCTTCTACCATCAGGGCTGAGGGCATCAAACTGAGGGAGGGTGTGCTGGCAGGTTGCTTACCTTCTGAACCATGTCGCTGGATCCTAGTCGCCCTTTAAAAATAGTAATTTAGGGCAGGTATGGTGGTGTATACCTTTAATTCCAGAACCTGAAAGCAGGAAGCTGAGGCAGGCAAGACAAGGCCAGCCTGGTCTTCAGAGTGGGTTCCAAGCCAGACACAACTACACAGTTTGATCTGTCTCTAACAACCATACAAATAGCAATTCAAAGTCATCTTTTTTTCTTCTATATTCTGAATCTTATTTTCATGTACCTCTGTGTGTGTGTGTGTGTGTAGACCCATCTATCTACACTTGGTGTTTTTCTTCAGTTGACAGTAAGCAGAAATTAATCTCTGTCTATGATAGTGTTTAATTGCTTTTACTTGTAAAAGCGAGAACTTCAGATAGGTCAGCATGCAGAATGCTACAGCCAGTTCAGAGGGCACTTAAGCTGTCCCATTAGTGGGTAGTTACCAGTGACCCAGATAGTTGACTTCCAGGAGTGTGTATGCATATACAGACCGAAGGGTGAGAACACTCCGTGTCTACCCAGAACCTTCACACCTAGTGGCGACATTCAGGATAGACAGCAGCAGAAGCAATCTAAATGTTTATTCATGAACAGATAAAGAAAATGTGGTGTGTTCATTCATCCAAGGGAACATTATGTAACAGGCAGTGAAGTTCCTCAGTCAAGGTATAATATGACTTAGTCTTAAAAGCTTTACTGTTAAATTAAAGATGTTAGTCACAAAGGACTTACTAGTATATGTGTGCCTAGAGTAGGCACGTGTGCAGAGGCAGACAGTAGGTGCGATGAGACAGCGGAGGGATGCTCAAGAGCACCACAGCTTGGGTAGTAATGTGAATACTGAAGTTGACAGCCTCAGCTGTTTTCAGTGAATACGAGGAAGGCCATCCAAGCTGGCGAAGTTTTTTGGCTTGCGAATTATATATTTCAGTTAAAAAAGCTTTAATGAAAAATCAAGCATTTGGGACTTAGGGGAAAGGAACAGGAAGGGATGGGGTGAAGAAAGCCTGTAGGGGTAGCAGTGATGAAAGTGCTCTGTTTACAGTAGCTGTCACAAAAGTAGGGCGTGATCAGGGACCCAAGACTCAGGTCGGTGCTGCGGCCTGAGCTTGCTCACCACACAAGGTTTACGCGGTCTCCACTGGCTGCTCTTCCCAGCAGACTTTAGTGCTGAGGGGTGCAGTCTGATTACAGCCATCAGCAGACAACCACTTGGGCACATGGACGGCTCTGGTTCCAGTGGTTCCCCAGATTGCATGTGAACTACTTAGGGAGCGGGTCCTGCTGCCCTCTACTCCCTTATCGTGGTTTCTAAAGGAAAATCCATTGTTTGTTTATATTAAAGCCTGCATTTTCCCAAAGTAACTGTCTGCAGTACAGTTTACCTCAATTCTTAGCCCAAACAATGCACATGGTGCCACCGAGTCTACTGTCAGATAGCCGTAGTTATTCCTTTATAAAGCATGCCAAGAGTACCCTTTGTCACTGCACTGTTAGAGCATCCCAGCAAATGACCAGACTGTATTTATAGCAATGTGTGTTTTGGATTTATAACATTTTATCTCTTAGAGACACAGTGTATTATTTGCTTGGTTACTTTATAATTGTGGTAGCTTCGTGCCACCCACTGTAGGTTGTTCAGCAGTGGTTATTCTAACCACAAATTAAGGAGTTATTTTTCTGTGGTTCACTTATGCATAGGGATGGTATTGCAGGAGTCACTGGAGCCCAAGTTCTATAAACAAAAATTTTAGAAGGAGTTTTTGTCAAACAGACTCACTAGATTGTTCGTACTCAAAACATTTGGGACTAGAGTTTAGATGAGCAAAGCATAATTTGTCAGAACTGCTGTAGGTATATGCTAAGTGCCTGTTGAGTTGCATGGTGCCTGTCTTTTCAGTGGGCTGCAATTCCTATCTCCACAGCGCTAGTTGCTTTTACTTCCTGGGTCCAGTTGAGAGTATAATGAGAGCATGCTGCCTAGGAGAATTTAAATAAGTACATACATACACACATACATACACACATACATACATACATACATACATACAAATACACATACATACATACATATACATATACACATACATACACACATACATACACACATACTACGCACATATGCACATACACACATACATACATACATACATATACACATACATACACACATACACACATACATACATATACATATACACATACATACATACACACATACATACATATGCACATACACACATACAAACATACATATAATATATAGTGTTGAGGCTTCACAGATTTCCCTCAGCAAAACCATTAGCCTTTAAGCATCCGTGTCCTGTGCTAAAACCCTTGGTCTAGAATCTGATGATGAAGGCAGGCAGCTTTTGCAATGAGCCATGTGTTCCTTGTGGTAGTACTAATGAGCAGTGTTGCTGAACTGGCAGGGACAGAGGTTGTTCTTGTAGAGAATGTCGTAGGATCTCCTCTTTTTCCAACATGTTGGGATGACTCAGGTGGCTGGGCTTGGTAGCAAGGGCCTTCATTGAGCTGCCATGCCGCCTGACCTTCTGATCCTCCTTCCTCCACTTGTCAGGTGCTGGACTGCAGGCTCGTATGCCCATGCCTGGCTTATGTGGTGCTGGGTATTTGAACCAGTAGATCTGTGTCAGTCCTCTGCCAGCTGCAGTCCCTCCCAGCCCTGCCCTCCTGGTCTCTTCGTGCCTTGCATAACTTTATTTTTCTTTCAGGAAAGATAATCAACCTTTTCCTCCTTTTGTATTTGTCATTTCAGATATTACTTTACTTGATTTTTTTTTTTTAGAAGACACAGTTCATTAGATGTTTTTCTAGTGTTTAAAGTTATTTTGAAAGCTTGCAGTATATTTGAAATTTATTTGGGGGTAAAATTGTGGCCTTATCAGTAATGAACATTTTGTTTTATGGGATTTCTTTCTAGATTCTTTTAGTTATACACACACACACACACACACACACACACACACACCACCTACCTTTTGTAGTATGGGCCTATTTCCATTTACTATTGAAATTAAATAAATAGCTAAAGTTTTCAAGTTGTTTTTGCCTATTTAGTTGGTGACTTCAAAAATTGAAGTTCCTTCCCACACAAATGGCTTTTTTCTCTTAGACAAATTAATACATCCAGATTAATACATTAGTACATTAATAAATTAATAAATTAATACATTAATACATACACATCCCAACCTTCGTTCTTCCATATTGCTAAGGATAGAGCTCAGAACTTCATACACCCAGAGAAGTGCTATGCCAACGCTCTCTAGCCTGCTTGTTATTTATTTTGAGAAGCCAATGTAATTTTAATGTTTGATGTAGCAGAGGAAGCCTGCTGGTTATTTTTTAAGAGGGGAATGAGAATAAGTTCTGCTGGGGTTGGGGATTTAGCTCAGTGGTAGAGTGCTTGCCTAGGAAGCGCAAGGCCCTGGGTTCGGTCCCCAGCTCCGGGAAAAAAAAAAAGAGAATAAGTTCTGTTTATATTATTTTTGAGGAGAGGGTATTACCATAATTGAAAGAAGGAATTTTTAAATTGATTATTATAGTAGAGTTGTTTTATTGTTCTAAGGACTAAGAACATTTAAAAGGCATTGGCCACATTGTGACAAAATACTTGATAAAAGTGACTTAAGAAAGTAAGGGTTTAACGTGGCTCATAGTCTTGGGTACACTCCATCGTGGCTGGAAAGGCGCGAGACATACTGTTTCTGAACTCAGAAGTGCAGAGAGAAGAGTACTGGTGTCCAGCCTCGTTTCTTCCTTTTCAGTTTCAGCCTCTGGAATGGTTCCATCATACTGAGGGTGGGTCTTCCCACTAAGGTAAACTTCATGTAGAGACTCCATCACAAATATGCCCATCCAGTTGGCCATTCATATTACCCATCATGCTAGTATTAGTTTCATTTTATAGTTAGAAGATGACTAAGGGAACAGAAAGGTTGTACCACTGTGCACATCCTGAAAGTATATCTTGTTAGTAGTTTACAGAACCTGGTGTCAGAGCGCATGCTCACAGGTGCCTCATTAGAATGCCTCTTCGGCTCCACAGCTGAAAGTGAATGACTGCCAGTGGCAGGCAGGCAGGCAGGCAGGCAGGCAGGCAGGCAGGCAGGCAGGCAGGCAGGCAGGCAGGCAGGCACAGAGCTTTCACAGAGGACACGACTGTTGAACTTATTCTTAAAGAATGAGTAGTTTCCCAAATAGAGGATAGATGCCAGACAATCAAACTATTCCAAGAAAGTTGTAGAGATAAGAATAGAAATAGATTGGAATCAGATTGTGAATGACTTCTGTTCCTTCAGGGCATCTGGACTTTATTTTATTTGACTGACGCACACACACACACACACACACACACACACACACACACACACACACAGAGAGAGAGAGAGAGAGAGAGAGAGAGAGAGAAACAGAGACAGAGACAGAGACAGAGACAGACAACAGACAGAGAGAGACAGAGACAGACAGACAGAATGAGAGAATGAGAACGTGTGTGTGCGCGCGTGCATGCACCTGTGCAGACTATAGATAGATGTCAGATTTCCTGTATTTCCACTTTATATTATTATTACTATTACTATATTGTTATATTGTTGTTATTACTGCTACTATTTTGAGATCTAATCACTACTAAACACAGAGCTATACTAGCTGACCAGAAGTCCTCTGGGCTCTTCCTGTCTCTCTCCTCTTCCCTAGGGCTCAGCTACAGTCTCATGCTGCCATACCCAGCTTTTTAGAAGAGGGCAGGAGATCCAAAGTAGAGCCTCATACTTGCACTAAGTACTTTAACCACTGAGCAATCTACCTGTGTCCTAGATTTTATATCAGAGAGCACAGGTTCTATAGCAAGGGCCAAGGATAAATATTTAGCTGATGGCCTTAGAATCAAGGGTGGAGCTGGTTAAAAGACCCTGTCCTAAACTCTAAAGTCATGTATGGGCATCTTTGAGATCTGTGCTATATAGGTTATAAGGAACTAATAGAGGCCTACAGGCAGACAGAATTTGGTTATAAAAATAGAAATTATCGTTCTAGTCATAGAAGCTTATATAAAGTACATTTCAGGTTTGCAGGCGAAGATCGATTAGGGGTATCCCGGTTAGTTTGTATACTTGTTCTGCCAGCAAGTCTGTAGGAGCATTTTCATGACTAAGCTTGATTTGGAAGGACTCAGCCCAGTGGCACTGTCACCCCTAGGCAGGTGACCTGGGTTCTATAGGGGGGGCAGGCTGAGCAAGCCATGAGAAGAAGCAAGCCAGTGAGCAGCCATTACTCCATGGCCCCACTTCAGTTCTTATCTCCACTTTCCTGACTTCTTTATATGATGGTGTCTTAATGAGGGTTTCCATAGCTGTGAAGAGACACCATGACCATGGCAGCTTCTATAAAGGAAAACCTTTTATAAGGGCTGACTTACAGTTCGGAGGTTCAGTCCATTGTCATCAAGGTGGGAAGCATAGCAGCACACAGGCAGACGTGGTGCTGCAGGAGCTGAGATCTACATCCAGATTATCCAGCAACAAGGAGGGAGAGGGGGAGAGAGACAGGCAGTCAGACAGACAGACACTGGACCTGGCTTGGGTTTCTAAACCCCAAAGCCCACCCCCAGTGGCATACTTCCTCCAACAGGCCACACCTATTCCAGCAAGTACACACTTTTTAAAATGCCACCCCTGTGAGCCTGTGGAGGCCATTTTCATTCAGGCCACTGCAATGGACTACAAGCTGTGAGGTGAAATAAGCCCTTTCCTCTCCAGGTTACTTTTAGTCATGATTATTATCACACCAATAGAAACCTAAGCCTACTGAAAACATTTAGAAATGATTAAGGTGCACTGTTGCTACTGAAATAGAGGGTTCTCATTGAACAGGTGTGTCAGAGTAACCGACTGATGGACGCGCAGGTAGGGAAGGGGAGAGTTAAAGGAGCGTGATGGGAGTCACAGGCTAAGCAGACGCTTCGTGGCTCATGATCTCTCTGAGGGAAGAGAAAAGTAGTTTTGCCATTCTAACTTATACTAATTTAAATCTGTGCATTTGTAGTATTTTATTTAATATGTATCCAGTCATCTGAGGGTAAAAATTAATAGTCCCTAAATAAAATGAAAAAAAAAATTAGTAGTCCCTGCTCAAAGGTGACCAGTGTGCTTAAAGCAGTGCTGGCCAGATTTCACTCTGCTGTGCTGTCCAACTTTGACCCCTCCTCATCGGCACGTGACATCTTCGCCAAAGCCACAAGAAATGCCTTCAACTTAGATTTTCTAACTTTATACTTGATAGCCAAGCACAGGGAAGTATAAGAATTCTGTCAAAATGCTGCTTTCTCCCCCCCCCCTCTCTCACACACACACACACACACACACACACACACGCACGCACGCACGCACGCACGCACGCACGCACACACACACACCATATATATGTTCTAATGCCTGTGCCATCGCAGGTTCACACAGCCCCTTCAGCTGTGTCTTGCCCCCGGCCCCCCAAGCAGTAATGGGCAGCCATGTTGAGACCATATGGACATTTTCACTGGGATACAACCGATTAGACCAGAGTAGATACCTGAACCTAGCTAGCTAGGATCAATTCAGATTCCAGCCCTTAGAATTGGGCATTAGGAAAGAATGAAAGAAAATTAGCTCCTTCACATCTGAGGTCTTTACCAGTACCAGTATTTTTTTGTTGCTGTAATAAAATACCATGATGAAACACAACTTATACAAGAGTTTATTTGGCTTTATGGTTCCGGGAGAGTCTATAATGGCAGAGGAAGCATGGCAGAAGGAAAAGGAAGCTGAGACATCACAACTCAACCAGACATAGGAAATGGGGGCGGGGGTGGGGGAGTGCGAAGGAGCAGGAAGTGGAGTAAAACTATGTAGCCTCACAGTTGGCCCCAGTGGCACTTCCTCTAGCAAAGCTGTACCTCCTAGATTCCGTAACTTTACAAAACAGCACTGTCGACTGAGAACCAAGTGTTCAAATACACATCTACAGGAGACATTTCTCATTCAAACCTTGTCTGACCCATCGGCTCATGCACGTCTCACAATGCAAAATGCATCTAGTCTGACTTTACAAATCCCAGATTCTTATCAGCCTCAATACTAGATAAAAGTCCAGTCTCCTCAAGCCCAAGGCACTCTCATAACTGTAACCCCTTGTAAAATAAAAAACAAAAAACCCAAACCAAATTATATATATATATATATATATATACATACATACTTCTAACATAAAATAGTGCATAATATACATTCCCATACCAAACCTGTAGCTCAATGTCCAGTATCTGGGGCTTTAGTTTCAAACATAGCACTACCCCTTCAGTTCTGTATGCCTTTCAGGATAGAAAATTAGAAGATGTCAAAGTGCATAAACAGACTATACTGGGAGATAGCCCCATCAAGGAGCTATCTAAGAAGTATGAAGTGAGTTGGTACAAAATTTATTATAATGAAAAAGTGCTGTTCATATTTTTTATGGGTTGAGTATATGATCTTGATATTGTGGTAATTAAATATTACTTTTCATAGATGACAAGAACACTTTATGGCCAGACAGAATGTAGACCATAATTCAACCAACTATGAAAATTCAAGTATTTTTCCACATTATATTATATATCATATATTTGACCACCTTTTTTAGTGTTATTTAATTTTTTCATGGAATTTTCTAAACTTCATGATTTTTTTTAACTCAGGAGCTATGCAAAAATAAATTTTAAATTGCCAAACAAGTGAGAATTTTTAATGATTAGTTTCTAGAATAGTTGTATTGGGATGGCAGAAAATACTACAGTTTTTCAGAGCTGCTTCTTTGCTTGGGATTGAGTCAATTTACTCAAATATTTATATACAGTATTTTTGTTTTACACTTCCTTTTATGTACTTTAAAGCTGTGTCACTGCATATCAGAGTTTATATGCCCTGTCTTTCTCAGTTTTAAAGTGATATATCCTTTTATCTATAATGTTAAAAGCCAAATATGATGGTGCACACCTGAAATCCTAGTACACAGGCTCAGAGGCAGGAGGATGGGCAAGTTTATGGCTAGCCTGGGCCACATAACAATTTTGAGGCCTTCCTAGGCTACCCTTTTTAGTTAAAAGGACTCTGTGTTCTATAAAACCTAGCCCAGGGTTCTGTTTATTCTTTGTGTTTAGCTCTCCTTTCTTTTCTGACTTTGAACAATCAATTCTAAATTGCTGTTTCAGTGATACTAGAAAGTGTCTGGTATTTTAACCTCTGTGTTGATTCTTATAGCATGTACTTGTTCCAACGGCTGTTGGACATGGAGGTCTGGTTTAGCATTTACTTATAATCAAGGGCATTCACAAACATTTGCGCATGTTTGCAAGTTCAGACTTTGAAGATGCACTGAGTCCCAGCTCTGTGCAGCGAACTCTGTTCATTGTTACTGCTCCGTATCAGTGGTGGTCCAGTCAAAGTAAGTAGGCATTTGGAAAGTAATAGAAGCGGTGGGTGGTTTTCTTCTCTTTTAAGTCACTGTGTGCTTAAAACATTTATCCTTAAGGCAGTTATTTTTACTCATTAATTACTTCTTTGCATTTTTGGAGTTATTGCAAATATAATTAACACGAGATAAAATTCATAAGCATAAAACTAATTATGGCTATAGTGATGAGGATTTACTTTTACTTTTTGACGCCTAAAGACTAGATATGGTAGCAATTGCCTATTCTCCAAAAAATACACCTTCTGCATATGTAATTCACAGAGTAGTGTTATTTATGGGACTCTAGGGTTTTATGGTTTGCTTCTGTGCCCGGTCTTCTACAGCAGTGCCTTCTTGGCCTTACTAAAAGCAGATGCTTGACAAGTCCCAGTTGCCTTCCTAGGAGTATCAATGAAATGAGTTAGTTGAACATTTATCTTTTGTATTTTCTGTGTGTTTCTGCATGTGGACATGTATCTTTGGAGACCTGAGGACAGTTTTCAGGATTCAGTTCTCTTCTTCCACCCAGTGGGTTCCAGGCATCAAACTCATCCCTGAGCCATCCTGCCAGCTGTTATTATTAGGCTAGACATTGATTTAGATTAGGTGGACATGTTGAGTCATACACATTGTTTAAAGGTTTTATGCCAGTGGGTAGAGAGATAGCTTGGTAGGTAAGAGCACTTGCTTTTGAAGCAGAAGAACCTGAGCATGGCTGTGCATCTCTAACCCTCCCGCTGTGTGTGAGACAGCAGAAGGGTCACTAGGGCTTACTGGCTGGGAGCTGAGCTCCAGGCTCTCAGTGAGAGACCCTGTTTCAAGGAAGTTAGATGAAGAGTGGTAGAGCAGGACACCATGATCTTCTTCTGGCTTCTACCAGGCACACACACATGTGAGCATGCACCCCTCCCATATGTGTGGGCATTTCACTATTAATATGTTTGTAGGTAGTATCTATGTCTATGTCACAGTGTCACTATGGTCACTATGCAGTGACCATAAAAGTTCAATCCATTTACTAACAGAAAACAGTCTCTTATTAAATGAATATCTTCATGGGCACAAGATGTAGTAATCTCGGTCATCTGGAAATATATTTTCTGTTGGGTCATGAACACATTAATCCCCTTGCTTGGGAGGTACTAGTGGCTGTGATTGCTAACATTAGTTATAAATTTAAAAGTGGTCCTGGTAGCAATTGGGGTTAAACTTGCAGGCAACATTTCAGGAATGCTCATCTGGTGCCAGGCTCTGTTAGGTCCGACACATAATAACCTCTTTTGTCCTCACAGGAGCCAAGGCAGCAGGTATTATTATTATCTCAATGGTTATTTATTGAAACAGAGTAAGAGTGTAGCTAGCAGCTGCGGGATAGGTGGGGGGGGGGTGGCTAAAGAGAGTGAGGGTGGGCCTTGGGTGCACAGCACAGTAAGGAGAGAGCACTAATGTTCTGCAGCACACTAGCATAACCATAGCATACAGCAGTTCATTATATACTTCAGAATTACCTCAGGAGAAGTTTATAGCTTCTTAACACACAGAAATGGAAATCTCTAAAAAGGAAACATTCATTATCCTGATGTGACCATGATATATTATATGCATATTTTGAATTATAATACTGTACCTTCTCAATAAGTGCATTTACATGTTTAGATGTAAAAATTAGCAAAATAATTATGACATTTTAAAATGAAGAAATAGCTGGACACCTCATTTACGGAGGAAGAGAGTGAAGACCCTGGTCCGGATTTTAAGAGATAGCAGAACTGATAATTGGTAGAACCAGATTGGAGTGTAGTTGGACCCTACAAAATGTATGCTTGATTACAGATAAAATCTCCCAAGACATTTTTGGCTTAGGGAAGGAACATTTTATTCAGTCCTTGAGCTAGTGCTCTGGTCTAGCTAGATTTTCATGGCCTGTGTCAAGTAAACCATCATAAGTCAATGGAAGCTGTTGGTCTGCTGTTTGACTTCTGACTTAGGTTCTTTAGTTTTATACCTGATTAACCTAAGAACGATACAGGAGGAGAAGAGTGTGTGTGCTTGGGGCATGTTAACATACATATAAAAGAACCAGAAAGGCTTCTGTCGGTCTGGGGAGGCCTCAGAGCCCCATCTGAATCTTGCCTTCTCAACTGCTTCCAGCCCTGACCCTGCTCCTGCACTCTCCAGTGCCGATGGTCCACTTGGCTTCTCTGCTTTGAACCAGTCCAGACTTCTCTTTGTATTTAACACAATCTTGGGGTAGGAGAAGGTTATGTAAGTGACTCATGAGAGAAACACGAAATGTAAAAGAGCAGCACAGTGCTTGACTCAGTACCCTGTCAACACCAAAATGCCGGTGACCCAACTGTTTGGCATAGCTCTATTTTAATGCAAAACATGACTTCACTGGGGTAAGAAGTTTTACCTACTGACTTTCCAGCTCTCTCTTGACCTGTCATGTACATATGGGCACAACTGCTGGCCACGGGGACAAGTGTGGAGCATTCTTCCGCCTTCACTTCCTAGGCTCTTTAGCCCGCATTGAGCTGTGAACAGTGGCTGAGGACAAAAGCTGTATACACTGTTCAAACAGAGCACCAAAGCAGCAGTGCACTGAGTCACTCTGCGCTCTGTGTGAGAACTGAGGGGCTCTATTCATTTCCTTTGTGCTGCTGTCTGTCAACAGCGCTGTTTGAGGCAAGGCCTATTGTGCTGGCCAGTGTTTCTTATTGACCTAAGTCTGTGCCTGCTATGTTCCCAGGGTCGAAGTTGCGAGTGAGAGAATGTTTGGAAAGGGGTAATCATAGGCTCGATGCATTTTGCTGTATTGTCATCTGACCTATTAAATCTAAACTGTGGTCTGCGTTAATGCAAACAGGTAATTATATAGTCACAGCTGCAGCTATTGACATCTGGTCACTGCACCCATGGGAAAAATATGTTCTTTTTGTCCTGTGTTTAGATTCTTGCATGCTGGACTTTAATGATTTGTAACTGAAAACAGATAATGGATCAGGATGAGTAAATGATGACTGAGGTAGACACTTAGAGCCACAGATGATTGCATGTTTCCTTGATAACATGGTGCCTTATCGTGGCTCCGGCCTGAATAATCTTGGTTGAGATTTAAAGTAGTGTAAAATAAAGATAATTGTTATGTTTCCATCCTATATGATCAGAGCATCATGCTAAGTCACCTTTAAATGGCTGCCTCTGGGATTTCGGTGTTAGTTTGTCTGCCCCGTGACTTTCAGCCATTGTGTCTCCCCCAGTGTGAGATGGTCTGAAGCAAAAGTTTTGAAAACAGCTGCCTTTAAGCCTACATCCTCTATGTCCCACGAGAAAGAACCAGTTTTATGATAGTAAAAGAAAATGCTCAAATATGTTTTACTTTATGTAAAAACCCACTTTATCGCTTAAATCCTCTGCAGTCAGGTTTCCCTCATCTGCACAGGTCATCAGTCTTAGTATTTATTAAAACCCTAGGAGGTGGAGGGCTGTGAGGCGGAGGGGCTGTGAGGTGGGTTGCTCTTTGAGAGTGGATGGTGCATTGTTTTCCTTCTCTTTTGAGCTGTCACTAGTGGCATGGTGAAAGTCCTGTAGGGTAAAGGAGAACCAGCCTTCAAGGTCTAGGACCAATTCAAGGTTGTCTAAGGTTTGCACAGTTTTTGTCTCTTGCCTTTAGAGATGCAGTCTCTTCCTAATGTTAGTTAAAAGTTCTGTTGTTGGCCTTGATTGAGAAAGCACTCAGGATGCCCTCAGGTTGGAACTGTTTTTGCATCAGTCCTGTAAGCAGGTTCCTTTGTTTGTTCTTCATAGAGTAAGGCAGGAGATGGGTGTACTGTGCTCTGAATATGTGGGGGTCATTGGGAGGATGGTATTTGATCTTCTTGCATCTAAGATACTGAAGATATAATGATGAATATAAATTCTTATCTGTAGGGAAGTAAGGCCAAATACATTTATTATTATTATACTATCCTTACTACAAGCACATCTTTAAAAAACATGACATAGTGGTTAGATATTATAAAATGAATAATATGATACAGTAATACACAGAATGTTTGCTCCTTTTTTTTTTTTTTAACAAAGTGGGCCACTGAGAACTATTAGCTCTGTTTTGAAAGTACTGTTTTGTGTTAGTGTTACTAAGAGAAGCTGCCACCCCATGTGTGGGACACAGTAGAATTAAGACAGCCGTGCAGAGTGCATGCAGTCACAGTCACTTCTTTAAATGAAAATGGTTTTCAAAATTTTAGAGTGAAATCTGCTTTTTAAAAGAATATTTTCATTTCTTTAATGCTGTGTTACATACAGAGTTATTTTCACAGATACCAAGTGTAATTACTTCAAAAGGCTTTTCATATTTGTAAGAAATAACAAACCATATGTCATCTTGTAGATGCCCTGATTTGGAAGGAACATGGCTCTTGGCCAGCAATTAATTAAGTCACCCTTTTGTTTGGGCCATATTGTGGCACTGTTTAGGTGTGAAATCTTCTGTTGTTAGCAGATAGGAGCATTCTTGTGTGCCCCCATGACAGTTTAGAGAAAGCAGTCCGTCTCGGTGCTATGTGTGTGCAGTGTAGATCCAGGAATTATAAGGACAAGGAATTGGGAGTTGCACAAGGTAGAGAAGAAAGTACCATGATGGTAGATTGAAGATGAAGACTTGGCCGTTGGCTGGCTTTTGTTGATTGGGCATTGCATCAATCAAGGTTAATAGGAAATTAGAAGCCCCTAGGGGTCTGTTGCTAGAGATCACGGAATAAGAAGCGATTTAAGCAATCATTTGTGTACTGTTTGTACTTACTTTAATGTCAGAAAGAGAAGACAATTAGCCCAACTAATGGACTTTTCTGCATTCCTCCTGAATTGCAATTTAGATATTCCTAAGGCATCTTCACATAGAGATCTCTTGTCAGATTGGGCGGGCTCAGTTAGGTTACCTAGTGTTGCTCTGATTGTGCAGCTTTCCTTGCTTCTCGTTAGAGAAGAATTAACTACTATTCAGGATATGGTAGTTAAACAGAGGTATGGGCCTGGGTCTAGAGATTGCAGTCAGGGAAGGCTGGCCTCAACAGAGAGCTTCCTTTCAGGTTTGACCATTGTCTCAGCTTCCCTCATTGAGCCTCACTGCTGTTGATCTTAGCAAGAGCCCAGAGACGCTATTGCCTAGATTACAATAAGGTTCATGTTTGATCTTTTCATTTTGGAAGGGATAAAGCACCTAGATCTTAAAAGAGTGCTTTTCTCTTTTCTTTTTTTTAATGAACGGCAGTGGCCTTGGGAGTTTCAAAAGCTCTATAATGTTTTGTTCACATGGTAAAAAAACGATTCACAACAGACATTGTGATCCACATGCTTGTTTTCTCTTTCTTTAAACAAAAAACTATTTAACTCGGCTAAGTTTGATTAAATTTAGGATTCTTTTGCATTTTTCTCTAAACTCTATCTTATAAAAGCAAATGCACACATATATTTGGAGGGATTCTGAACCCTATACTTGGCAAGGAAGCTTTCTTTCTCAAGAGCAGGTAGTAAGTGCTAGCCTAGGGGTACGTACATGCAGGCATACCCATACTCACCCTGCTGTATGTGGGGACAGTCTGCTACACATCGTTATTTGGGGGGTAAGGAAAGATATCAAAGTATTTCATAAATAACTGTAGGTGGGTGTTGTGAGGGTTAACCATCTGGCATTCTGGTGGCTTAATTAAACTCTGGCATAGAGCCAGAATCTGTAGAAACTAGGTCTTCCAGGGACGACCACAGAAACCAATGGGTTTCAGGTTCTTGGCAAAGTCTGGAGGCTTCCACAGCAGTCTGTGCTCATGCCTGCCTACCTGGAGTGGGGAAGCGAGCAGCTGTGGACCAGGGCTCAAGCCTCCAGCATTCCCACATTGCACCATGCTTGTTTGGACTTTAAATGGAGGCAAAGAGTAACTGTCTTGTAGCTGTGCTCCTTTTGTGGTTCACTGTGGGCACTTGGAGCTTCCCGAGGGGGTGGGAAGGAGGTGGCAAGACTGTTAGGAAGCTCAGAGGTTGGCCTGGGTTCATGATGGGTGGAGGAGGCTTCCTTATGTAACAGGAATTTGAGGTTTGGGAATGATCTGTGATAGCTTTGACAGTATTGAGAAGTTTCGGTCAGTAAGTCTTTAGCCCCTGCTTTTTCAAAAAGCAAAAGCAGCTGTATTGTTGCTTTATTGACAGAATTTACAATGATTTAAAATATTCCAGACTTTTCAAAATAAAGCATTCTTTTAAATGTATTATTCTTTAAACCTGTGTACTGGTTCTGTGAATGTCAGAAATGTCAGAGTTTTATCATCACATTAATTTGCCTTGGCTGGCTCATAACCCGGGGTTTTAATGGAGCATCAGTGTTCATCATCCAGACTGAAACCCAGACTGTAAAAGCTTCCATTTTTGTGTGCTGAAAGGTTTCTACATGAAACCATCTCAGAGATTATTGCTTTTGGAACCTCCTTTCCCCTCCTGTTTAAAGTTATCCCATTTAATCTCCTAAAGAGAAATCTAATAATTAAAAACTATATTAGATAAAGATATCAAATAAAACATAATACATTTTTAGGAAAAGGTTCATTATCTTTTTATTTAGAAAAACTAGGGTTTTTCTTTTCTTTTTTGTTTTGTTGTAAGACAGGATTTCTCAGTGTAGCCCTGGCTGTCCTGTCTTTGTAGACCAGGCTGACCTCAAATGCAGAGATCAGCCTGTGTCTGTCTCCTGAGTGTGACTCAAGGGGTACACTGGATACCTGAAAGAAAGCTATTGTTTTCTAAACTAACAGCAACAATTAAAATTAAGTAGAACCACCTTCCCATCTTCCTTCCCTGAGAATAAAAATGTGAATTTTTTTATACTTTACATGTTTTGTGTAGCAGGGATCTGCACCTCTCCATCTATCCCAAGTTCTTTGATGCATTGCTTAACAAATGAGGACATTCATAACAGTATTTTGGACTCACTCACTGCTACAGCTAAAGTTAGATAGCAAGAAAATATTAGTTGGGTTGCCTTTGCTGCACTGGGGGCTGGCTTACAGTTCCAGAGAATCAGTGCATTATCATCATGGCGGGCAGTGTGGCAGCAAGCGTGGCACTAGAACACTAGCTGAGAGCTGCTTACTCACCAGCAAACAGAGAATGAAAGACTGGGCCTGGCATGGGCTTTAGAACCCTTACAGCCCACCCCCAGTGAGGTACTTACTCTGCCAAGGCCACACCTACTAACAAGGTCACACTCGTCCTCCTGGGCCTCATCTAACAGTGCCACCCCCTGTTGACTAAGCATCCAAATATATGAGCCCAAGGTTTTAATTCTTATTCAACCACCCAGCATTCACTCACAGATTATCTGGGTTTTCTTTCTTTACATCATTTCCAAACTATGTTACAACCGCACAACTGTTTTCAAGGCAGTGTTGATGAAAGGACTCATAATGAACTCTTACTAACCTCAGTTGTATAATTTGCCTTATGCAAGGTAGTTGAGCAAAACTAAACTAGTTTTGACACATTTGATTAATCTTGGAACATTTCTTATAAGAACTCTTGTATACCAATGATCCAGTGAGTGGTACTGAATGCTTATCACGTTTGTTAGTTCTTTAGCCGTATGGACAAAGTAAGTAACAGGCACACACTCACCTATTCATTATTGGTATTGACACACCCATCATGAAGTTTTGGTTCTCCCATCTTATATTAAATAGTATAATTAGTTGGAAAACTTGATTTATGGCTCCACTAAGTTCTAATGTTTCTCTGTTTTTTTTAATCGAGCTGATGCGTTTATAGGCAATAGTGGGGCGTGAGATCTCCCACTATTACTGTGTTGGAGTTAATCTGTAGCTTTACATAGAGAGGGTTTGTTTTGTAAAACTAGGTGCATTTGTGCCAGTGCACATGTTTAGAACTGTACATATCCTCTTGATAGCTTGTTCCCCTGGTAAGTATGAAGTGACCTCTTTATTGCTTCTGACTGGTGAGTTATATTTACTCGTTTCCTACTCCACTTCCATGAGGTACTCTTTCCATCCTTTTACACAGATGGTGTGTCTGATTTTGTAGCAAAGTGTGTTTCTTGGAGTCAACAAAAAGAAGGATCCTGCTTTCTAATACTAGTCTATGTCACCTTATTAGTAAATGAGACCATTAATATTCCGTTATTATTGAGAGGTATGTGTTAATCCAGTCGTTTTGCTGATATTGTGTCTTCTTAGCCCTCATTTGCTCTTTTGTTTACTTTTCCCCCTGTGGGCTCCTAGGAAGGCTCTTACCCTTCCTTCCAGCGCTCTCTAGAGTTCACCTAGTTATTATAATCCTCTTTAGTGTATCTTTATCAGAGACAGCTTTTATTTCCCCTTTAATCTTAATAGATAGTATTAAAGGTGTAAAATTCAAGGTATATAAGGTATAATACTGGGCGGCCATCTGTAAGCTTTCGGAATTTACAGTGTGTCTTCCAAGCCCCTTGGACTTTCAAAGTTTCATTGAATCAACTGTTATTCTGGTCTGCCTCTGTGTGTGATTTGACTTTTCACTCTTAGTGCTTCCAACCCCTGCTCTGAAGCCTGTGTTTGTAGTATTTTAATCATGTTAAGTGGCATTTCTTTTCTGGTCCTATTTGATGTTCTTTGGACCTTTGAAGCTGGATAGGTTTGTTTTTCTCTAGATTTGGGAAAAATCTATTTCAATGAAAATATTTACCATGCCTTTGGCCTGGAATTTTTCTATGGCCATAATTCACAGATTTGGTATGTTCATGGTATACCAACATTCCTGTTCCATTCATGTTTTTTTTTTTCAAAAATATTTGTATTTAGTGTTACAATTCCTCTACCTTACTTTCAAGTTCTGATATTCTGTCTTCTACATGATCTATTCTGTTGGTGAGACTTTCAATAACCAAACACTGTTGAACAAAAAATGAGTTAGTGAAGAAATGAAGAGAAGTAAATGAAACTAAAACACACATCAAAATCTGTGGGGCACACTGAAGAAAATCTTAAGAGAAGAGCTGATTTCCCCAAGTGCTTACATTGCTTTGAGAGAAATTAATAGTTTAATGTTCACTTTAATGCCTTGGAGAAACAGGAACAAACCAAATCCCAGAGCAGTCATTGGGGAAAATAATCGAGATCAGGACAGAAATTAATAAAATTAGAGAAGAAAAGGGACACATTTCAACAGACATCAGTGAAATTCAAAAACACTGTAAAAACATACCTTGAAACCTTTTATTTCACTAGGTTGGAAAAAAGTCTAAAAGAAATTAAATTTTTAGACATATATAACCTACCAAAATTAAATTATGATTGGGTAAATAATTTAAATAGACCTATAACTAGCAGGATTGAAGTAATAAAAACAAAAAGAAGCAGAAAGCCCAAGACCAGATAGATGGTCACTGCAGAATTGTATCACACACCAATAGTACTAAAATCGGTCTATAAGAAAGGAACAGGATGCTATCACCCTGACACCAAAATCAAATGGAAACATATACACACAGAGAGAAAAATAGAAACGTATTTCCTTTATGAACATAGAGCATAAATTCTCAATAGGATACTGGCAAATTGGGGCTGGAGAGATGGCTGAGTGGTTAAAAAAAAACTTATTGCTCTCAAAAGAGAGAACTGAACCTGTGTTCATTTCTCAGCACCTACATGGCAGCTAACGAAGGTTGGTAACTCCAGTTCCCGGGTATCCAATCTTTTCTCTTAGCCCCTGTAAGCATTATATGCACATGATGCACATGCATGCAAGCAGACAAAATACTCATACACTCTGAAATGTAAATAATTAGATCTTTAAAACATACTAGCAGATCCCATGCAGAGTCACATTGAAAATATCATTCATCATGATCAAGTTAGTTTCTTCCAGCAATGCACAGATGGTTCAATGTATATAAATTGATCAATGAAGTATATCATGTGCCTGTATGGATGGACTCAAAGACAGAAATCACAGGGTTATCCCAATAGACACAGAAAAGCCCTTGCTCTGTCATCTTTTAGATAGAAGTCATGAAGTAGCTAGGGAGGGAGGTGTCAAACATTAATATAATAAAGTTTATGTACAATAAATCTATATTGTATTCAGTGTCATGCTAAATAGAAAAAAAAACTCAAAACATTCTCACCAGGCTCAAGAATGAGAAGGATGTCCATTCTCTCCACTTCTGTTCAATATTGAACCTGAAATCCTAGTTAGAGCAGTATGACAAGAGACAGAAATAAAAGGAATACAAACAGGAAAAGAGGTCAAATTCTCCCTGACCTAGTGTCATTTCTGTTGCTGTGATAAAATGTCCTGATCACAAGCAGCGTAGGGGTTTGTTTTAGCTCACAACTCCTGGTTAGTCTATCATAGCAGGGGCATCAGTATGTGCTTCCTCATGCTGAGCACACTCTCTTATACAGTTCAGGATTTCTTGCCTAAGGAATGGTGCAGCCCATAGTGGACTGGGTCTTCCAACATCAGTTAACGCAGTCAACACAGTATGCCACAGAACTGCACACAGCCAACCTGATCTAGGTGACCCTCATTGAGATACTCTTTCTAGGTAATTCTATATTGTGTCAAGTTGATAATTAAAACTATCTATTTATAAATCCTTATTTACAGATGATGTGATTTATATTTAAAAGACTGTAAAGACTCCACCAAAAAAATTCTTGCAACAAAATGGCAAGATACAAAATTAACACACAGTCATAAAATCAGTGCACTTCCTATATTCTGATGACAAGCATACTGAAAAGTAAATTAAGGAATCAATTTTTCAGTACTATTTCAGTACTCCCCTCACAAATGTGGGACATAAAACCATGTCAGAAAGTTTGGTAAGGTAGAGCAGACTGAGACCCGGAGACTCGGTGGGTGCACACCTGAGGCTTAGGCAACTCCCAGCTCCCTGTCAGGCTCCTGACTTGGAACACGTGCCATGCTTGTCACATAAAAGAAATGTGGCCTGTGGTCATATATGCTCAAGACAGAATTCTCCATGTTAGTGAGCTACCTAGAGGCCTGGAGGGTATAGCCAATAAGCTTTCCTTCCCGGACATTTAATCTCAGGCCCACTCTGAGAAGTGGGGTATGGTGTTATGCATCCATTTCCACCATGACAATAAACTGGCTCTTTTCACCAAGATCCTCTGTGGGGAGCCATGTGGAAGGCCTTTGCCTACAGAGCCACAGCCTAATGGCCCATGGAGGGCCTCTCAGTGCTCTCAGCCACAGCCACCACCAGCCCTACATCTGACAAGCTAAGACAAGCTGAACTCCCCCTCCCATGACCTCCAATCCAGTTCCTGCTTTCCCATACCTAAGACTGCGCTTTCCCACCCCTGGAGCAGTGCCTTGGTGCTTTCCTAAGGCTTAGCACCTGCCCCTGCATGGTATATGTGCAGTCAAACTCCCCAAGCCAGTTCCACCTCCCCAATCGAAATGGCCATGCCCAGCAGTGGAGCGGGCACGGGCCCACAACCCTGCACACAGTACCTGGGAATAAATTTAACCAAGAAACAAAAGGCCTCTACAACAACAACAACAACAACAACAACAACAACAAGAAGTTTAAAATGGTAAAGAAAGAAATGAAGGGAGACACACAAGACTGTTAGATCTCTACGGTCACAGATTGGAAGGACTAATATTGTGAAATTAGACATTCTATTAAAAGCAATGTATAGATTCAGTACAGCTCCAATCTAAATGTTAGGGTTATTCTTCACATATACAGAAAAAAGAAAAAAGAAAAAGAAGTCTTAAAGTGTATATGAAAGCACAAAGGCCAAAGGGTGGCTAAAACAATTCTGAACAAAAAGATTGTTGTAGGCAATCCTACTCCTGATGTCGAGCAGTACTACCGAGCAGTGGGAAGCAAAGCGCATGGTATTGGCACAGTCGCACGCTCAGATCAGTGGAACAGAGTGGAGGGCTATGAAACTACAGTTGCCTGCAGCTTTGGAAATCAGTCTGGAGGTTTGTCAAGGATCCTCTGACCCAGCAACACCACTTTGAGCAGGTACCCAAAGGATCCAAATCATACTCTAGTGATATCTATGCACCCATCTTCAGTACTACTCTTTCACAGTGAGTAGGAAATTAGATGCCCAGCAACTGCTCAGTGGATAATGAAAATGTGGTACATATACATGATGAAAGATGGGCAGAAACTTGAAGATAAATATATGAACTGGGTGGGAAGGGGAGCTATACTGAGAGTTAACTCTGTCTTGGTAGAGCAAACACTTCATGGTCTGTCTGTCCTCTCTCTGTATCTGTCTGTCTGTCTGTCTGTCTGTCTGTCTTTCTCTCTCTCTGTCTCTCTCTCTGTCTCTCTCTGTCTCTCTCTGTCTCTCTCTCTCTCTCTGTCTCTCTGTCTCTCTGTCTCTCTGTCTCTCTGTCTCTCTCAACCTAGTTTCTGTTCTTTAAGATCTGTTTGTTTAACATGGAGTACCTGTGAAATCCAGGAAACTAGGAAGTGGGCACCTTACAGGATAACTTAAGAATGGGCATAGCACAATAAAGGTAAAAGGAAAATAAAGAGAGAAGATTACAGGTGAAAGGGTTTAAGTAGGGCAGACTATGGGGCAGGGGTTAAGGAGATAAGGGAGTGGGGGGTGTTAATGAAAATGGGGCATGTAAAAAGGCCATATAGAAACCTACCATCTTATCACTCCAATAAGATATACAAAAGAGATTTAAGGGAGTTGCCTTTTGTGGGCAGGTAACATTACTTCCAGAAGCATGGTTACTACATACATTCCCAGTGCCAGGCATAGAAACCCCTGCAAGAACTGGACAGGGGTTATCCACAACTATTCAGACTTATTGTTCCTCTTGCTTGCTCACCAGAACTTGAATGTAAGACCCTATTGCTGAAGACAGCACATACCCAGATGTAGAATCCTCAGTTTCCTTCCCAACACCATGTCTGTCTGCATGCTGCCATGCTTCTTATCATGATGATAACAGACTAAACCTCTAGACTGTAAAGGAGCCCCAATTAAATGTTTCCTTTACAAGAGTTGCTGTGGTCATGGTGTCTCTACACAGCAATGCAACCTTAAGATACTCTCTTTGCAGGTAATTTTGATGACTTCAGGCTTAAAGCTGCCCCAGATACTGAGGACAAGTGACACTTTGTGACTCAGCCCTAAACAAGACATTTACACTGCCTCCTGTCTGGCTCAGGGAACATGGAATGAATGGGGAACGTGGAAGAGCCAAAGGATGGGCGGGCTGTGGAACACTAACCGTTTACACTGGATACAGACATGTGATCATGAACCTGCACAGGCCTGCAGGACACTGGTCCTGTCAACAGTCCGTCATGCCAGGCTCAGGTGCTCATGGGTCACTTCTCCCTAGTGCTGAGCCATTGGCTAGTGATTGTTTCTGTGAGGGGGAAATGTCTTCAGTTATGTATGCACTACCCAGCCTTCAGGCTCACAAAACAGCTACTCTTAATTTTCAGAAACATTGTAAGAATGGCCATCACAACTAAACTCATCAAAAGACTGTCATCTTAACCCACCGAATACCAACTGTACATACAGAATAAAGCTATACCTTACTTTGTGTGTACATAAAACAACATCATGTTTTGAAAAGATAGTTTTTAATGATGTTTTATTTTCTATATTTTTTATTGTTTTATTTACTTATATTCCAAATGTTGCCTCCAATTCTGCCCCCCAAGAATTTTTCTTCATGTCTCTATAGCATCCTCTCCCACTGAGGCCAGACAAGGCAGTCCTCTGCTACATCTGTGCCAGGAGATACAGACCAGCCTGTGTATGCTCTTTGGTTGGTGGCTCAGTCTGGGAGCTCCCAGGGGTCTGGGTTAGTTGATACTGTTGTTCTTCCTTTGGGGTTGCCCTCCCCTTCAGCTCCTTAAGTCCTTCCCCTAACTCTTCCACTGGGGTCTCTGACATCAGTCCAATGCTTGGCTGTGGGTATCTGCATCTATCTCAGTCAGCTGTTGGTAGAGCCTCTCAGGACAGCCATGCTAGGCTCTGTCTGCACACACAGCATGGCATCAGTACAGTGTCAGGGGTTGGTGTCTGTGCATGGGATGGATCCCAAGTTGGGCAGGTCACTGGGTGGCCTTTCCTTCAGTCTCTGCTCCATTTTTGCCCCTGCACTTCTTTTAGACAGGAACAATTCTGCGTCAAAAGTTTGAAAGGTAGGTTGGTGACCCCACCCCTCCACTGGGGCCCTGTCTATGTCCTGGAGGTGGCCCCTTCAGGTACCATCTTCCCACTGTTGGGCATTTCTGCTAAGGTCATCTCCATTGAGTCCTGGGAGCCTTTTACATCTCAGGTCTCTGGGGCTTTCTAGCGGTTTCCCCGCCCCACCCCTCACAGCTCCATATTTCCATTCATTCTCCTGTCCCTCTGAGCTTCTCTCCTGTCTCCCCAAGATGCCTGATCCTGTCCCCCTTTCCTCCTCCCTCGTCCCTCTCCCCTCTCCCACCCAGTTCCCTCCCTCCCTCTGCCTCCTGTGATTTATTTGTTCCCTCTTCTAAGTAGGACTGAAGCATCCACACTTGGTTTTTCCTTCTTTTAAAACTCAGTATGGTCTGTGGGTTGTATCCTCTGTATTCTGTACTTTGGGCTTACATCAGTGATTACATACCATGCATGTTTTTTTGGGTCTGGGTTACCTAGCTCAGGATGATATGTTTTAGTTCTATCAATTTGCCTGATATCTTTGTTTTAATAGCTGAGTAGTACTCCATTGTATAAATGTACCACATTTTCTGCAACCATTCTTCAGTTGAGGATCATCTAGGTTGTTGCCAGCTTCTGGCTATTACAAATAAGGCTGCTATGAACACAATAGAGCATGTGTCCTTTTGGTATGTTGGGGCATCCTTTGGATGCCCAGGAGTGGTATAGCTGGGTCCTCGGGTAGCACTATGTCCAATTTTCTGAGGAACCACCAGATTGATTTTCAGAGTGGTTGTACCAGTTTGCCATCCCACCAACAATAGAGGAGTGTTCCTTTTTCTCAACATCCTCCCCAGATAGTTCTTTATATCAAGAGAAATCCTTTAGGTGCCTAGATGAATCTCTTTCTTATACAGTTGTCCTTTTGTCCATTTTATCTGCTGATGCTTTATGCCTTAAGATTTATATGTGATTAGTAGGATTCCACTAGCTTTAGTGTGTACATGATGCATTTCTGCAACTTACATTGTTTAAAGTGTGGTTCTTACAAGCAGTATGTCATTAGGCTTTGCCCAGTCTGCCAGTCCATGTCTTTTCATTGAAGCACTTCCTTAGTCGTTTGAAGATTTGTGGGACTACTGTATTTGTGTTTAAATTAGCCACCTTTCCCCTCTTTCTCTATTAGTAAACATATGAAATAGGAATCATTTCTAGCAGCTAGGAATATGTAAGCAGAGGACCCTTTCTCTAAGGGTGTAAGACTTTGGTGTAAAAGAAGGATTGGCTATGTATCTTCTTTGAGATTTCCAAGAAGGAAAAGCCTAAACATAGGTGATTTTTACTTTAATTAGGGTTTGAATCAAATGTAGCCTAGGAGCTTGTAGGGGAGGAGAAGTAGGTCCTTCTAATGCCCCAGGCTCCAGCCCAGGGACAGCCAGCACATGGAGGGCAGGGAAGAACTTCCGACTCAGCCTTCTGAGATGGAACCTCAGCCTGCATGAGATGATCAGGGCATTGCTGCGCCCTCAGACTTCTAGAGTGCCTGGCATCCATGTACAGTCTTGGCAGATGCACATCTTAGAGAGGGAGGTTTGGGGTTTCCACACACAAGACAGAAAGGTTGGTGCTACCATCTGGATCTGCTTGCTTTCCAGAGAATCAGAAGCAACAGGAACTGTGATGTAGCTGTGGCTGGACTATTTTAAGGAATTGGCTCACACCATTGTTGGGGCTGGCGAGTCTGAATTATGTAGGACATGATAGCAGGCAAGAGTGGATACTGAAGTTTTGAGACAGAATTTCTTCTTTCTGCAGGAAACCATGCAGTTTTCCTTAGTCTTACAGCTTACTAAATGATACCCATTATAAGACTGAGAGTAACTGTAGATGTTGCACTCTGCAGAGTAAATTTACAGTAATGTCTAGACTTGTGTTTGATTAAATTACTGGGTACCATAGCCTAGCCAGGTTGATACAGGAGATTAACCATTGTACCATGCATGACAATGCAGAAGCAGCAGCAGAGTCGCAGAGGTATTCTGCATGGCAGAGCTCCTTCGAGGGAGCAGAACATCTGCTCTTGAGGAGCAGTACCCCTGTGCGAGGTCACAAGGTCTCCACTCCAGACAGGCACTGTGGAGCTGTGTGTGCTCGCAGGAGGCATCCACAGTATACCATAGTGTCCTGTCCCCTCCAAATACACAGGGAAGGGAGAGACAAGTAGCCACGCTGCCCAGGGGATTCTACACAGAACAGAACCACGGTGCAGATAGCCACCCGAGAATTAAAGTGACTTTAATGCATTAATTAATTAATTAGTGCATCTCCATTGTGCTTCTCTAAGCCTGTGGTCTTTGTCTTTTTGTTATTGTTTAATTGCTCAAGTTTATGAGTTACAGTGTGATACATCTATAAAATACGTAATGAGTGGTCTTTATTTCTACTTCTTAATTGCTCTAAAAATGCATATAAAATGAGCCTTTTCTGTCTCGTTTTCTACTTTATTTCTCATCTTTCCTAAAAGAAATTTGAATAGTCACTTTTGATTTAGTTCATATGAGTCATGCAATGACTGTTTCTTATTAACTTCTCAGATAGGGGCAGTCAGTTATATTGCAACAGTTATATTCTGCCACTGTGACCTAAACTTGCCTGCATAGACCCATAAGAGCAGACTCCATTCCATCCAGCCTGTGACAGCTTCACACAGGAGATTCACTGCCCTCTATGGTGGTGACAAGAGCTGCAAATGCTTGGTTCCAGAATTCTCCCAACTAGAGTCTGAAAGGCAAGAGAGGGCTGCAACCCGCTGAGCTCTGCAGCTGCTGCTTGCTGTCTTCCACTGTGAGAGCACCTTTCTGACAGGTTCTCAGGCTCAGCTCTCAGCCAGAACAGGATCAGCATAGGGACCTTCGCACTGACAGCTGCTCTGTTAATCAGTGCTCTGACTTCAGCTGCATGGCTTCTCAAGAATCTTAATTAATTTTCTCACTACCAAACGTTATCTCTTTTAAAAAGCTATCATCACATACTTTCACTGGTTTAATTTTTTTACCTTAAGAGATTGTTAGTTTTCACAAAATCACCAATATTTCTGTTTCCAGTCTGCTCTTGGGTGTTTTTACCTAGGACAGATTTGTCAAATTTACCAAATTGTAAACACTACTGACCACGCTTCTTACCACCAGCACCAGCAGCACCACCACCATCCAGGAATAGATGATGTATTTTGTAGAAGTAGGCAGTTCTCAGGAGAGGTGTGTACAGCCTGCTGTTTGGCTATGGGACCTTGAAACTTTTGGATGTGTAAGACCCACCCTCTGATGAAGACTCCAGCAAGCAGCTAGGAGGAGATTGGCTCAGTGGCCCAGACTTCTCTATCGCTGTTGCTCTGTCGTTTCTTCAGGTTAGCCTGTCATGTGAGGCTCCAGTCCTTTGACAATGTAGATCCTGTCCACGGAATGCTTTCAAGAAGAGCATTTCTGTCATTACATGAGAATATATTACATATTCCTTCAGAATATGCCACATTCCTACCCCAATGTAAAACTGCCTTTCTTCCCTCTGTTGATGTAGGGTGCAGGTCAATGATGATGCCATCTCTGACAATTAGAAGACAGAGAGGGGAAAGGGGCTTACTAGAAACAGCATTCTTCCAATAGCCTCCCTTTATCTGTCAGACAAGTTCATCTCAGTCTAGGGAAGTAAAACAGTTTCTATCTGTGATCAGGAAAATGACTGGAAATGTTCTATTTTGGAATGAGGTGTTTTTGAATGGCTTGATTTTTAAAAATAGGATGTGTAATACATCAAGTCCACTTGGAGTCTTTTGGGGACATCACAAAGGAATGAACATTGTTTTCATAAGCATAGACAGACATGCAATTAAAACACCTACACACAAATAAAATAAAAGTTAGACATCATATTCAGAGCTGACAGTACTATGCGAAGAAAAGGAAATGTCTGTTTCTTATGTATCTTTTAAGAAAGAAAAATTTCTCACAAGTTTCTCTGAACATGATTCCTTTATACATTGTTCACCAAAATTATATCTTGTGCTTAAATGTAAAATAATACAGGTGTGAGTGTGATTGATTTAGACACATCACAACCTGCCTGGGTTGAGCCTTGCACATGCTAGGCAGGCACCAAGCTATATCCCAGGCCTTTTTGTATTTTTTATTTGAGCTAAGATCTCACTAAGTTGTCCAGATGGCCCTTGAATTTACAGGCTTGTGCCTCCAGGACTATAATTTAAGGGCTCCAATGTCACTTATTATAAAGTACAAAAGTACCAGGTTATTGATTTTCTTTTTTGACTATATTCTTGAAACTGATTTTTAATACATGGAGACCATTATGAACTTTCAACCTGAAATGATGCCTTTACAACAGAAGCTTGTCATGTGAATAAAAAAGATCTATTTTATAGATCTATAATTAATGATTTACTGGTCATTATTTCTTTACCATTTTGTAAAAAGCTATCTATAGAAAATTTAGAAATGACATAAGAACAAATGGAAGAAAGAAACTCGTAGTTCTTGGAGGTGAACACTGAAGATGTGGTAACATGTTGCATCTTGGAGATTTGTTTCTCACATGGGAAGAGATGTTCTGTTTTAGTTTGTAGTGGGTGATTAGGGGAAAATCCAGACAAACTCTGAACTTACAATTCTCCTGTCTCCAGCTCTACAGGTGCTGAAATTAGGGGCATGGTACTTGTAATAGCTAGCTCTAATTTGGTGAAATCAATTCTTTCTGTAAGATTTAAACCTTAGAGTAAACATTAAACTTTATTGCAATTAAATAAATCAGACTCCTTAGGATAGGAGGATTGTGGTGGTTTGAATAAAAATGCTCCCCACATAGGCTCATATACTTGCTTAGTCCTCAGTTGATAATTTGTTGGGGAAGGATTAGGAGGTGTGGCCTTGTTGGAGGTGTGTCGCTGGTTATGGGCTTTGACGTTTCAAAAGCCCATGACAGGTACAGGTCCAGTGTTTGTTTCTCTCTCTCCCTCTCTCCCTCTCTCCCTCTCTCCCTCTCTCCCTCTCTCCCTCTCCCTCTCCCTCTCCCTCTCCCTCTCTCCTTCTCCCTCTCCCTCTCCCTCTCCCTCTCCCTCTCCCTCTCTCCCTCTCTCCCTGCCCAGCATGTAAAGCTCCCAGCTACTACTCCATTGCCATACCTGTCTGCTCCCTACCATAATGATAATGGGCTAAGCATCTGAAACTGTAAGTAGGCCCCTATTTAAATGCCTTCCTTTATAATTTGCCTTGGACATAGTATCTCTTCACAGCACTGGATCAGTAAGACACAAGGGTCATTTATACTTTGACTGGTACGGTTAATATAAAAAGGAAAGATTGTATATATCTACTTCTTTGCCTTAAGTACAATGTATTAAAGTTGCAGTTCAAGAATACTATACAATGTAGCATATCCATGTAGACTATTGTGAGTGGTAAGGCGAGAGTAGAGATTCTTACCATGCAAGCCTGGCCACCTGACTTCAGTCCCCTGGCTTTCCACTCCTGCACTCACCTGCTTCCTTTTCTGTAACCCACGAAGTCCTTTTGTGCTGCTGCCAAGCACTCATGGTGTGGAGCTATGCACCTCTGTGGTTCAGCCTTCCAGGTCCACTCCTAAAGAAAGAAAACCGTCCCTCGCTCTCCAGAAGCCGTCAGTTGTGAGTAGCTTCTCAGCTGTGCGTGGGGGCTCAGGAGCCCTTTCCTCTTTCATGCTGCCATGTTGGTTGACTTTGATCTTGTGTAGATCTTATGTAGTCAGTCACAATGTCTGTGCAGTCATGAGTAGTCCTGCCACGTCTAAAAGATAATTTTTGCTCCAGTCCTTCCTATTCCTAACCATTGGCTCATAACAATGGTATACTTGTTTTCTGCACTTTAAGCAGCTGTTTCTGTGGTAGCCATCATCTACCGCACAAATAAATTTTACTTATGAGGTCTGAGAACTAATGGATCTATGGGTATAAGGCTATGAATGTAGAGGAAAATTTGATAATATGCCCATTTAGCAAAAATAATACACTCAGGGAACCTTGAGTTCCTCAACCATGGAATTCTTGGCCACATTTACAGTACCATGAATTTCTTTTCATGGAGTCAGCCTTAAATCCACTAAAAAAAAATTATAGTTGTTTAATTCTGCACACAGACACAGATACAATTTCATCCATGGGCATATCCTGCCATATTGGTTATTATAGCTTGTAGCTCACAGGGTTCACAGTTGGGTAAGCCTGTTGATGACCAGCAAACACCCCCCACACACACACACACATACATACATACACTCTCCCCCAGTAGCCTTCATAGCACCTTCCAGTTCTGTGAAAGCAGGGCCAATGTTTCCTGGTTAGTACCAACTTGATTTATCCATGCATTATAATCAAAATGTATGGATCTTCAGTACTAGGGTTTTACCATAAAGTTCTGGTTGCCAACCAAGAATAGTTGCAGTAGCCTGGATTACCTGGGGATCTGTAGAACACCCCTGACTAACAACTAGAGGGAGGCAGCCCACACCTAGCACTTTTTATTTGACAACCTGTGGCTCCTAGGACATATTCCTTCCTCTCTCTCTCTCTCTCTCTCTCTCTCTCTCTCTCTCTCTTTCTCTCTCTCCATATAAAATAATATAAATGAAACTTATAAAATTTGTGAGTTTCTTTATGGTTCTTCACAACAACTCCATTTAACAGCATTACTGAGAATTCAGTTATAGTGAAATGCATAGTAAAGCAGTTAATCTGTGCCAGAAAACAGTAGTTTGTAATTTTATATCTCAGATTGTGGGTATATCTTTCAAAGCAATTTAGATCTTAGAACTTACTGTAACAGACCCATGTTAAGTTTTTATTAGTTCTTTGAGAATTCTCTGTATGCTTGGGTCCTGTCAGCCTTCTCTCCTCACTCTGTACAGATCTTCTACCACTTTCCTTCCCTGCCCATTCAGCTTTCTGTCCTGTCTGCATCCTTGCTGTTGGTTTTTTCCCCAAACTCGTCATGTCCAATTGCTGCTACCCTTGGATATGTGGCCTTCCACTGGAACACAGTTGAGTTACCTTGGGTCACACTCTGGCATCTGCCAACTGCCAGTGCCTTCTCAGCTTGACGTGGGCCATCCTGCCCATCTCTTGGCCATGTATGTACATAACTTGGTTGTTATCGTGTTTGCCTAGTATACACAGTCTGGATTTAATCCCTAGCACCATATAAGCCAGGTATGTTGGCGTATTCCTGCAATTCTAACACTAGGGTGGTGAAGGCAGAATTCATAGTCATCCTTGGCTATAAAATAAATTTGAAACCAGACTGGAATACATGAGACTTTATCTCAAAAAAAAATAATATTAATTTTAATTACCTAACCTTTTAATGATGAGAATACAACTATTCTAACAAAATGATTTGTTTTCTTTGAACTTGCCAGGCTTCTCTGCACAGTGGGCCTGATCAAGTTTACTTTTCAAAGGTAATTATCAGTCTCTCTTGACTTTCTACATTTGGCCCAACACATCCTGCCTGCTTCAGGTAGACTTAGATAGCTGACTATTGCCAGATCATAGTTTATGGTTATCTGCTTGTGATTTCAGGTGTGTGGTGTTGAAAACAGTGAGATCAAACTAGAAAAGGGTACCATATAGTCAAGGTATGCAGCTTGGGTGATTTTACTTTGGGAAGTGGTATTAGGAATTGAAGGAAAGAATGGACTCACAGTATAATTAGACAACAGTGAACCAAGAAATTGGTCTTTTGAGTAAGGTCAAGGTAGTTTTTAGATTTCAATCATGGATCATGTGAAGGCTTAAAATTTAATACAGGTAAGTGCAGCCACCTTCTCCTTTATGAATTACTAAAGTTGCCATATCACGGTCCCAATGCTCTTTGTAATTCTTTCCGTCAAAGGGGTCGCTTTGTCCTTCAGTGTGTACTGTAAAGCTCTTGAGCCTTACACTGCAACAGAAGTGGTCTTATGCTAGTTGGGAACTGTGGGTTTTAAAAGCATCCACCTACCTCTTACAGTGCTTTACAATATATAACCACCATCACTGAAGAGTCCAAATCTCCATGTTCTATTCAGAAAGGTTCACGTGGTCAGCAGCTAACAGTCGGTGATAAACTTGGCTTTTGTGTGAATGAGACATCTTTACAGTGGGTCTGCCATGCTAAACCCCATCACTGCAAGAGACTGCAGTAGAGCAGAATAAGTGATTGCTCTTGTTTCTGCCATTGAGCTTCAGGGTGGTTTACGGTCTAGCAATATCCTATGTGTCTGTCAGGAAAACCCTTTTCTACTTTGGGATCATCCCAGTTTATGCTGGTGTATCCAACACCTGGTCTTTCTCAGCTTCCGTAATGGATCTGATATTTACTGTTCTTGGTGTGGCAGAGTACATCATGGAGACTGAGAATTTAAAGGTGTGCAGTTTGATCCTGGGGAGGTAGCGCAGTGGGTAAGAGTGCTTGTTCTGCAGACACGAGGCTGTGGGCTCAGTCCCCAGCATCCATTGAAAAGCTGGGCATGGCTGCAGATCCTGTGACCCTACCACCAGGAGACCAGGGTAGAGTCAGATCTTAGGAGCTTATTGGCTGGGTCAGCCATCTAGCCAACATGACAAGCTTCAGGGTTGCTGACAGATCCTGTCTTAAAGGTAAAGGAGTGGTAGAGGACATCTTTCAACATCCTCCTCTAACCTTTAATTCACATCTGCACATAGGTACATTTCTAACTCACCATGCATATGCACATGACTCACAGGGTCATGTGGTAAATGCTTGCTTCCCAGTTGGCAGGCCTATTTAGGTAGGCTGTGGAATGTTTTGGCGGTACTAGAAGGCAGAAGGAGATCGCTAGGGGATATGCCTTGAAGGGTATATCCTGGCCTTTGGCTCCAGTGCCTTTCCTGCCTACATTGTGCACTGGTGTCCAGAGCTGATCACCCAGCCATGCCTTCCCTGCTGTGATGGGTTAATCCTCCAAAACGGAGTTAAAATGCTCTTCCTCGTGAAGTTAATTGTGTGAGGTATTTTGGTCACAGTGATTCAGCAGGAGCTAATACAGCAGCATCACCACTGCCTAGTTTCAGGGCACAGTCATCATCCAGAAAGGGACGCCTTGCGTGCATGTGCTTCCGCATTTCACCTGGACGAAGAGGGACTCAAGCTGCCCCAGCCCACATATAAAACCGGGCTTTCCAATATGATTATACTTATATAGTTCATCTTTCCCCCACAAATTCAAATGCCGTCTCTATTGTTTATCAGACTTTTTGGGTGTATATTTAGGCCTTTTCCAAGGCAGTTTCTTTTTCCTATTTTTCAGGAATTTTAGAAAATACATTTATTATATATTATCTTGGAATTTTCATATGTGAATACAGTGCATTTATATAATATTCACACCTCTGCTCCTTGTCTCTAGCCTTTCTTGTACATCCTCTTCCCTACATTTTCTTTCCAACCACCCACCCCCTTAAAATAACACACTGAGACCAGTTAGTGCTGTTTGTACCTAAATGTCTGTCTGGATATAAAGTCTTCCTATGTAGATCATTCTAGCTTGGCATTATTATTTAAAATTGTTATTAGCATACATTCATTATATATAATATTGAATTCCATTATAATGTTTTGATACACAAACATAATGTATTTCACATGTACTCACTCTCTCTTGTCCCCCCCTTGCTCCCACTCACAATTATTTCCTTCTTCTTCCCAACCAGCTCCTTTCTGGTGCTTGTGTACAAGTATGTTGTGTGTATGCGTATGTGTTTGGTGTGTATTGTGTGTGTGGTGCGTGTGTGTGTGTTTGTGTGTGTGTATGGTGTGTGTGCATGTGTGGTGCATGTGTGTATGGTGTGTGTGATGTGTGTTGTGTGTGCATGTGTTGGGTGTGTGTGCCTTTGTGTGTGGTGTATATGTGTGGTGTGTGTTTGTATGTGTGGTGTTGCCTGTGTGTGTGTGTGTGTGTGTATGTGTATGTGTGGTGGTGTTGCCTCTGTGTGTGTGTGTGTGTGTGTGTGTGTGTGGTATGTATGTGTTATATGGTATGCCTGTGTGTGGTGTGTGTTTATGTGTATACATGTCTAGCTCAGTGAGTTTCACATTAGGATATTTAGGATACTTTACCAGAGTATAAGCAACTTAGCAGTGGTTTATAGAACTGAAGAAAATGTCAACCATTAATTATGTGTAAATCTTCAAAAAGGGGTAAGGTTTCATGAGGCCTTACCCCTTCATGACTTGCTGTCAACTGCTCCCGGTGTGTGCAGGTAACCATAGAGTGTGAAGCTGTGTCATGACCATATGGCTGCGTTCCAGACTACTCAGTGCCTCTCCTCCTGCCTGTACTCCTTCTGTTTCTTCTTCCAGTGTCCCCTCAGCTTTCAGAGAGACAATGCAGGCGACTCTGTTATGGGTGCATATTCAGTAGTCCCTTTTCCTTAGCCCCATGGATGTCTGCAGTTACTGCCGGTCATTGCAGACATGTCTCTCTGACTACAGCTAATGGCAGCATTACTCATGGGCAGAGATACTGTTTTAAAAGGCAAATCAGTAGGGACAGCTTATCTGTATAGCAAGCATGAACATCAGCTCTACCTCTAAATTCTATTTGACTTTACATCCTAGTAAATGCTTGCAGAGAGGGTTTTTTATGAATCGGACACCTTTCCCCCAAAATGTTCTTGTCCTTATCAAATTGCTATCCACTTCCAGTTCAGTTCTCCCTCGGTGTGATGTTTTTATTATTTCAAAACTTTATAATAGCACAAAGTTACCATTTTAGCTCTTGAAGTGCTGGACCCAAATCTTTAGGATACTTCATTGTTTAACTTAAAACTAGGGATGTATAAGTGGTGAGATTTTTCTCTTGTGCCTAGATGTTAGGGAATCTAAATTACAGATATGAAAAACAGTGTAATATTCCATGATGTAGCAAGTTTGGGAGTGTAATGTGCTCCTCATAAATCGGAGCTGTAGTCACTCCCTCCATTGCCCCCCTAGCTGTTATCGCAAAGCACTCTGTATCAGTGTCATGGGCAAGCAGCTGCCTCCACAGCCACAGCCACTGCCACTGCTAAGGTTTTCCTCGGCTTAGCACGCTACTTGCCTTGCCAGAGCAGGTGCGGCAGCTGCTCTGGAGTTGGGGCAGGTTGGCCTGCATTATTAAGGCAGCTGCCAGGCTGACCACACAGCTGGGGAAACGGCTCTTGGGGTCAGTGGAACGTCATAGAGTGTGACAGTGACAGGGGCATCGGAGGTCTTTAATCTTAGATCTTGGTCACTCGGAATGAAATAGCACTTTGATTCCTCCTAAAGATATGGAGAATTGGTGGAAAGATACTGCCATAGTTCTGACTAAGCATGAAGATAACTTTGTTTCCGCACCTTTTAGAATCACCTCCTGAACAGTTAAGACACACAGATCAAGCTGCGGGTTATTTGATTCCAAAGTGGGTCAACTTTTCAATATTTTACCTGGACATTAAGTGAGTTTATTTGCCATACATGGTTTATTGTGTATGCCATAGTTATAATAGGTAGTAGGTATTTTTAAAACACTGACTTTTAAAGGGGTACTGTCCTAAAAGCAATCTTAAACCCAATGTAACTAACTTTATGTAATAATGTGTATAAGCGCTAGTTACCAAGCATCAATTTTGATCAAATCAGGGAAAGCACTAATACCTTTGAAAAATGCCTGGTAAATTCACATTGATTCCATAGGATCTCAATCCAAACTTGTAGCGCTGGACTTCTTAACTCAGGTTATAACATTTTCATAAAAGAAACTGATGTCATCATGTAAGAATTGGAGGCAAAGAAATATGGTAGATTTGGAAAGCCTGGGACCAGCTTGCCCCTTGCAGGCTCAGGATCAATCATCCCACAGACAGGGAAAAATGATGTCATAGAGCTACATGAATGTAGATTTGCCTGAGCTTGAGTCATTTATTCACAAACTTGGGGATCATTCTAAGACTGCAAAGTCATCCTTGGTCCCTGAATTTATACCTTCATTTGAACAGCCAGTTCTTGACCAGAGGTAACTATTACTGTAGGCCAAAGATTGTAACAAGTTTTTCTCTGTAAATGCCAGGTTTTTCCAAATCATGTTATTGTATGAGATGCAGCCTGTGTTGGTCCTGTGTCAGTCAGTACTGGCTCTGGGCGCTGATCTCAAGTGCTGTCCTGCCAGCTGTACCAACTACTGACTTGCCACTACTTAAGTCACTTTCTTCTTGGACAAAACAACTGTCCCTGAAGCTCCTAAAAATGCTCTCATTTTTTTAATTGAATAAATTTGCTCTTTGACAAATCCTTACATGTATAGAATGCATTCTGAGTATTTTCCCACCCTTCCTTATTGCCCTCTCATGCCTGTCGGTTCTCCATCCTTCCTACAGATCCCTTTGCCACATTCATGTCTTTTGTGTTTTATGACCCACTGAGTTTAACTAGGGTCCTCTGTGTAATATAGGTTTGGAACTATCAATTGGAGCTTGATGTCATCACTTGGTTCATAACTGAAGACAGTGAATGACTCCTCCTCTCACAGATCTATCCACAGCCTGATGAGTCTGTGACTAATTATCAACAAGACCAGTCTTGTGCAGGCCAAGTGCAGATAATCCCAATTTCTGTGGGTTTATGATTATAATGTCTATGCCTAAAAGGGGGTGTGGTATGAGTATCTTCTTTATGGCTGAGCTCTCATCCACCACTTACTCTCTGCACCTTGAGCGTCAACTGTCAGTCACTACAAAATTATTTATCTTGGATTAAGGATGGGGATACCTTTTGTCTATGGGTATGAAAATAGATATTTAGAAGACAATTTGCCACTATTTTAACTTAACTAGACAATAGAAGTTCCCTAAGAGCCTATCATTTCTTCAGTCATAGGTTTACAGTGCTAGGAATGGCTTTCAACCTTTGGGAAATACCTCAGATCCAATCACAGGGCGGTTTGTTACTTCCATAAGAGTTGTGTTCCATGCCTGCAAGTATCAAAGCTGTTAGGAAGTACATCTCTTCTCCTGCAGTTTCCTGCACAGTGCTTTGCAACGAATTCAATGAAAGCCAGCAGGGAGAATGCTTCCAATTCAGTTCCAGCTTGATTTAGCAATATCTTATAACTAAGACATCTGATGTCTTAATAGTGTGTTACCATCTAGTTCTAGTGGACAATCAAGAGGAGTTCTAAGGTACTGTATTGTTGGAGGCCCCTAGGACTTCTTGGCCAACAATTCATCCAGAGTTATCGCACACCTCATACTTCTTATATTTATAAAGATACATGTTTTATATTTATATTCTGGAACAAGCTGATATCATTGACTTGTGGCAAGATTTGTGAGAAGGGCAATTATACATTAAAAATTAGTTTCCTTTTGGGTATTTTAATATGAATATCCAAACCAAAAATAATATAGGAAGGTTTTTTTAAGTTTGTTTGTTTATTTGTTTGTTTGTATGTGTTTTTTTTCTTGGTCTTTCAGCAGTTCTCTCTTCTTCAGGGGTACATAGCTTGAGTACACTGTCAGTTCTTTTCTATATGACTTTTGCCCAGTGCGATACTCTTACTTGCCCCTTTTTCCTGAGAATAGGGGTAGAATTTCATCCACCATTTAAAGTGTAGATGATGCTTTGTTTGGAAGTTGGCTTTGAATGAAAGTAGTCTAAATCTAAGTGAATTATCACTTAGGTTGTGCATGGACCTAGACAAGTAACTGGATACTGTGGGAAAGGCAGGACCACCTTTGGAGATCGTAATTCTGCTGTCCAGTTGTTTTGCTGTGCAGTGAAGCCAGGACACTGCAGTCACTTGTCAGCTGTCCTTCTGAATTTGGATTGCATCCTGGCTCATGATCAAGATGTATAGGAGAAACTTTAAATAACCTAAAGTAAAGGGGTTTGTTTTACTAATGATCACATTTTGAAAAATGGTTAGTGAATTCTAAAGACAGTGCTTGAAAAGCCCCTGCATTGAAACCTGGCCTCTTCTTACCAAAATGTTCTCCTTAGAATGCAGAGCATTATAGAGATAAGGCTTCAGAATAATAGTCAACACATTCTTCATGTAGGTCAAGAATTTACTAAAGAGGAAGAACTCTACTCTAGCCCTTATAAAAGTATCATGAATCCTTAGTGACATTTAAAATAGATTCTTACATGTATGTATTAGTGTGCTTACATCTCTGTATGTATACATGCATATGCATGTGTGTGAAATGAGGAGGAGTTGGTTCTCTTCTACCTTACAGGTTCTGGGAATTGAACTTAGATCATCAGGCTTATTAGCAAGTGCTTTTAACCACTGATCCATCTTGCCAATCCAACATAGGTTTCTTAATAAGATGATTGATTTTCTGACATTAAGGAAGTTGAGGCAAGCGCCAGTACAGCAAGAGTAATAATGATAACATATAAAAGAGACCAGAACACTGAGAGGATCCACTCCTTAAAAGAAACTTTTGTTTTCGTATGTTGTGGTGAATTTTTTTTATTTTACTATTAGTTGATACAATACTTGTATATATTTCTGTGGCAAGATGTGATGTTTCTGTGCTGTATACGTTCTATAATGATGAAATCTGGCTCATTAGGTGATTTAGAAAATGTTGTTAGGAAATGATAGGATTTTATCCTTTCTGATAACTGGGTGGGATTCTATTGTATATATGCCTCATTCTCTGTACCCCTAATCTGTTGGAGACACTGAGCTCAGCCCCATTCCCTGGTTGTTGTGAGTAGTACCACAATATGCATAGGACCCTCTCTCTATGTGCTGTTCTATTTCTTTTGCATATCCACCTGTGGTAAGACTGTTCGATCATCAAGTTTCTTCATAGTCATCGAGAGCAATTGATTTGCTGTTAGTACATTCCTAGTACATCAGATGTAAGGTGCAGTTGTGTACACATAGCCATAAAAGGTAGGGAGTGTATCACCGTATAGGAAGTGTATTATGTCTAGGTCTTCCTGAATAGACCTCTACCCTGATACTTCAATTAGTGGCCCTTGAACCATGATGCTTCATACATGTGGTAGGAGTTAATAGTCCAAGCAGAAGTTACTGCAGGCCTCTGCATACCCCTCCTCTTCCCACAGTCAGCTGAGCACTAAGAATCACCCATTTACACAAAATATCAAATGTGTCAGTGAATATTGGCAAATTTTTAAAAATTAATTTTCTTTCTTGTTTAGTTGATCAAATCAATATTCCTTCCATAGAAAACCCCTTTCTATCACTGAACCACTGGTTCAGCTTTCCTAGAAATTGATGAGGTCATACAAAGATGGTATAATGAAACTTTTGACAGATTTACAATGAAATTATTGTTAATCTACAAACTGTCTTACATCACAAGGTGCTTAACTTCTCTAAGCAGATGCAGTTGCCAGGACCATTGGCCGGAAGGCAGCGGAGCCACAGTAGAGAATGATGGGACTTTTATGTTATGGCATTCACTGCCACAGCTGCCCTGTAGGTGTTCTTTGATGGTAACAGTTACTGTCTGCCTTTCTTGACTCAGTAACATAGGAAAAGAACACAGACTGGACTCAGAAAGAACAGTTTGTGCTCTGACTTCTAGCTCTCTAGCTTTGGGGAAGATTTTCCTTTGCAGTATGGTAATAGTAATGTCTGCCTGTCAGATGGTATGAGAGTAAGTGAGATAATACATAAAGGACAAGCCATGTTGTGTGACACAAGCCATCAGGGTTAATATCTAGAAAACACAAGTACAGGGTGATACGTAACTTCGCTGTGCACAGTAAGAGGTCAGATCCCAGGTATTTATTATCCATTTCTCTGTTCTTTGTGAATATGTGGCTGGTAGCATTAGCTAGTGCCAGCTGAACAAAGTAAAACTGAATATTCTGTCTGCACGGACTTTGATTTAAAGAATATAAAAACCTTGTTTTCCATTTATTTTGTACCTGCCAGTAGCAGATAGTTTTAAAAGAAGTTCAGCTATACACTTTGTAGTTATTTGGTAATACTCTGAACTAATATTAATATTCAAAATAAAAAAGTACTTAAAATTCTCATGGTCTGTTTCTTTTTCCAGTCTGTGAAAATCAGTATGAATTAGCTACAATTACAGCTTCAGTAAATTTTTTGAACCATAATTGTCTATATTATAAACAAATCATTTTGATTATTCTTTAAAAGGATAAACCTGAGAGAGTCTCGCCCACAGCCCCTCCCTCCTGAGCAGATGTCCTCATCCTACTTGTCACACAGCTTTCCAGTGGGCTTAGAGGGAACAAGGTCAAGAGCTGTGTGTCTGAGAAGAAATGAGTTACCCTTTATTTCTTTAATAATAATAAATTTAATTTTGCCATATACACTAAGAGGCAATAATGAAGAGATTTTTTTTTCTACCTGACTATAGAACCAAGAACAGATTTATTATAGAGCAATGTGTTATCACCCAACCATGAAGTAATTCTGTTGTTTATTTTTCTAAGCCAGCATATACCATCTTTCAAAGGAGTTGATCTCATAATGTTTTGTCGACTACTGTTTTAATTTATCAGGCTGTATAGTGCACATGTTTATTACACATTTGAATTCCCTTTTTTATTCAGTAGGCCTAGGGGCAGCCTAGTCAGATCTTCAGTCATTTGCCTCTTGTGCCTCGAGTTATCTTGTGTTAAGCTGACTGATTAATCTGAGGTAAAGTAAACATAACAGAAAAGTCTCTCTTGGTCTAAAATAACAAG